>NW_025423290.1:0-141715 GCF_020497125.1 Mauremys mutica
TTATGTAGCTGGGAAAGGGAAGGGAGGGGGAAGGTAACATTTCTTTTACCTTCTTTCACACAAAGGACATTTATTCCAACAACTACATTTCTCATGCAGCTGCATCCTTATCAATTCTTACAAGCAACAGGGAAAGGAAAAATATGGCAGCTTATTTATTAAGCAAAGAATTCCTGCCTGCTTATGCCTTTGTCCCCTAATCCCATGTCTGCACATTAGCAGTTCCCTGCTCTTTTACTGAACCATAACATGTCCCAACAATTCTAAGTGGTAGCAAACAGATCAAAGCAGATTACTAAGCAAATAACCAAAACCTCAAACTAAGCCTAATATACTAGATGGATAGAATCTGAATTAGCAATTTCTCACCCTGACTGATGGTACAAGCAGTCCCCCAAGTTTACATATCACAAGCTAGAAAATCATTTACCCTAGGGAGAGCAGCACTTCCCCAATCTTCCAGTCTTTGTTCCTCAGGTGTTTTCAGGAGTTCTCTTGTTCGGGGAATGAGGCCAAGAGGATGACGTCTCACACCCCAAATTATGTAGCTTTTCCATATGGCAGGAAGACCTTGTTCCAAACTCAGTTCCCAGTCCAGTTTGTGGAAAAATAGATGTAACAAAATGGAGTAGTTTACGTGTCATGTGGTCTGGTCACATGCTACTAGCATGGCATGCTGAGTCATAGTAGCCATGACTCATAGGCCGGCTGTAACATTCACAGGAAGGGCTAAGCTCTTCCACGGTCCATTGTCTTTGTTGATCGAGCCATCAGCAGTGTTTTCTTTTCTGGCTTCTTTGTTGTACCTTGAAAGGCTCGTTGTGGGTGTTACCCAGAGTAGGCACCTTTGAAATACAGATACATAGTTGTAGAGGAGTTCGGTATTCACCCCTGCGGCGCCTCCTGCTGGTGACTTCCGGGAATTAGCTCCAATTTTCCAGCCCGGAGTGCCATCTGCAGGCCAGTGATCAGCCTGTCCTCTTGCCACGAGTCCCTCCCTGGACCCCTGTAGCCGCTGGTAACTGGGTCGCCCCCTTCCCAGGGGAACCCCCACCCCATTATCACCACTTTGCCTCAGTATTGGCTACTGCCCAGTTCTCCCATCTAGTCCCCTGTTCACTGGGGCAGACTGCAAGTTATCAACCACTCATCACAGGCAAAAGGGGTTCTGGACCTGCTGCCTTTGCCTACCCATGGGCTGCCCCTTGCCACCCCCCAGGAACCTCTTGGCCTAATGCTAGGCCGCCAGCCTGGGGCTTTCCAGGCAGGAGCGCCCCAGCTCCTATGCATTTCCCCAGCCCTGCTCCACTCCAAGTCCCTCGTCTAGCTTCCCCTGCAGCCAGGCCCTTCTCCCTCTACAGCCAGTGAGAGACTGACTGGGCTCCTGGATCCCCACTGCCTCTTATAGGGGCCAGCTGGGCCCTGATTGGGAACCCTGGCCACAGCTGAGCCTGCTTCCCCCAATCAGCCCAGGCTTCTTGCCCCAGCCCCCAGCACCCTCTCCTGGGCTGTTTTAAGCCCCGCAGGGCAGGAAGCAGGGTAAACACCCTGGGACAATAGTCAATAATTCATAACTGCAGAGATAAACATGCTTCTGCGCTCACTAATAGGAGAATCCTATTCAGCATATCATACAGTTTCCAATGACACTGCACATGAAACAATCTTGCACATAAAAGGAAACAGGAGGACTTGTGGCACCTTAGAGGACTAACAAATTTATTTGAGTATAAGCTTTCGTGGGCTACAGCCCACCTTCTTCGGATGATTAGAACAGAACATATATTGAGGATGACCATATATATACACACACAAACACACACACTACAGAGAGCATGAATAGGTTAGGGAGTTGTCTTACCAACTCTGAGAGGCCAATTTAAGTTAGACGAAAAAAACTTGTGAAAGTGATAATCAAGATACCCCAGTACAGGACTCTCGATACCCTGTCATCTTGCACTAATATTGCAATCATAATTTTGACCTAATCCTATTATAATTGTAATGTTGCCGGCACAGAGGGCCCAAGGGGGCAAACAGCGGGGTTCGTTTTTGCCCGCGTGTTGTGCTTCGCACCAATGAACACACCAGGGTGGAGAAGCAGACAAAGTTTATTTGAGATCTCAAAGCGGTTGCAAGGAGACTGGCACGTCTCAAATCAATGCGCCCAGATACAAGCCGCTTTCCCTTCTTATACTCAAGTCGTTTGCTTCAGCTTAGTTTCCCCCCCTTTCTTCCCCCTCCCCCGTTTCCTTCCTCCCCCCTGTAGCAGCTACAGTAAGCAACCTTGGCCGCTGCAAGGGTAGCTTGTTAGCAAATTTTCCCAGACCTGTTATCTTGTCCTTCACATAGGCATGTAGGATTCCCGTATCACTACCCCTACAGACTGCCTTGAGCTGTTAGCTGACTGTTACACATATAGAGTTTCAGCTACTTAGGGTGTTTAAAGTTCATCATGGAGGAGCCTTGGTTCACTTAGGCTAGAGCAGGGGGGGCTTCATCGACACTCGTGGTCTTCCACCCCCCCCCCCCCGAGTTACCTAGAGTTATGCCTAGTGACACCAACATGTGTGTGTGTGAATGTGTGTGTGTATAGGTATTAGGTATAATGTGTGTGTATAAGGATTAAAATATTAGTTCTTGGTCATAAATCAAATTATCATAATAAATGTGGCATCTTTGTCTTGCCCCCTGAAAAGATCCCGTGTAGTTTTGTCTGTACAACAAAACAGCACCCACTGTGTACAGGTGTTTGATCTGCTCAAGTAGTCCCCATGGTATAACACTAGCGTTCAGAGGTTCCTATTGTACACAGTTCCTGGGGTAAGCTTTATGTCTTTGTGCATTCCTTCAATAAGCCACTAACATTGTCTGGCCTCCTCCAACAGAGCATCTTTGAAATACAGAGACATGGTTAATATTTCTAGCCTCAGGTACAAATGTTACATGCATACAGGTTGGATTAACACAGTCAATAGGTCTTAAGTTTTGCAATGATACCTCACATCAGCCATCTTGCATAAAGTATATATTAGCTATGTCATATCCAGATCATAAGCATATTTTCATAAAGACTGTAGAGTATAATGTATGTTTGCTGATCTGCAAATAGGAAAGGAGCATGCACCTTTGGGTGCAAACGCTCATGACAATAGTGCAGAGCCATGCAAGCTCCATGGTTCTGTGTGAGATGGCAGACAGTGAGGAGGGCCAGGCAGATTTGTGGGTTTAGAAAAAAACGGTGTAAACCAGGGGGTCTCAAACTCAAATGACCCCGAGGGCCGCATGAGGACTAGTGCATTGGCCCGAGGGCCGAATCACTGACGCCCCCTTGCTGCCCCTGGCCCCACCCCCAATCCACCCCTTCCATGAGGCCCCGCCCCTGCCCTGTCTCTTCTCCACCTCCTCCCCTAAGCGCGCGGCTCCCCGCTCCTCCCCCCTCCCTCCTGGAAAGTGCTAAGCGCCACCAACAGCTGTTTGGTGGCTTGGCGGCGGGGCACTTAGGCGGCGGGTCCCGGAACAGAAGGGGCCCCCCACCGCCGAAGACCGGGCTGCGCTTTGGCGGCGGCGGGTCCCTCTTTTCCCACCCCGGCCGGTCCCGCTTCCCACCCCGGCCCGGCCGGTCCCGCTTCCCTCCCCCACCCCCCGGCCCGGCCCGGCCCCGGCGGGTCTCGCTTTCCTTCCCCACCCCCGGCCTGGCCCGGCCCCGGCGGGTCTCGCTTCCCTTCCCCCCCCTGGCCCGGCCCGGCCCGGCGGGTCTCGCTTCCCTTCCCCCCACCGGCCCGGCCCGGCCCGGCCCCGGCGGGTCTCGCTTCCCTCCCCCCCCGCCCGGCCCGGCCCGGCCCCGGCGGGTCTCGCTTCCCTTCCCCCCCCCCGGCCTGGCCCGGCGGGTCTCGCTTCCCTTCCAACCCCCTTGCCCGGCCCGGCCCGGCCCCGGCGGGTCTCGCTTCCCTCCCCCACCCCCCGGCCCGGCCCGGCCCCGGCGGGTCTCGCTTCCCTTCCCCACCCCCGGCCCGGCCCGGCCCCGGCGGGTCTCGCTTCCCTCCCCCACCCCCCGGCCCGGCCCGGCGGGTCTCGCTTCCCTTCCCCCCCCCACGGCCCGGCCCCGGCCCCGGCGGGTCCCGCTTCCCACCCAGGCCCCGGCCCGGCCCCGGCGGCTCCCGCTTCCCCCCCCCGCCTTACCCGAGCGCGTCTCCGGCGAGGCCTGAGCTTCGTCCCGCTCAGAGCCGCGTGGTGAGGGGGTGGGGCTGTGAGCTCCACGCCGAGCGCAGCGCTCAGCCCAGAGCTCCCAGCCCCGCCCCCTCCCCACGCGGCTCGGATCGGGGCGGGGCTCAGGCGCTCGGACGGAGACTCGGCGCTCTATGCGCCGAGGCTCCAGGAGAGGGGCGGAGGCGGGAGCCTCCGCTTTTCTCTTGGGGGCCCCTGCGGGGCCCGGGGCAAATTGCCCCCTTTGCCCCCCCTCTGGGCGGCCCTGGGGAGCTCCGCGGGCCGCAGGGAAGAGCTCTGCGGGCTGCATGCGGCCCGCGGGCCGCATGTTTGAGACCCCTGGTGTAAACATTATGTATACGTTTATGTAGGGGTCACATATAACATTAGTGGCTAGTTAACAATGCGTTCTAAGAAGTTGGATCCCATGGCCACAACCACCCCTGACTGAGCTGTTTGGTACCCAGCATACACTGCCAAACCAAAGCGTCCCAAAATGCAGTGGGTGGACAGTGGGAGATCTATTCATGGTGCACCTCACTCTGAATCTATACAAGTGGTTCTGGTGAGTACCCTGACGGCTGAGGAAGGAGTCCAGGAGGCATGCACACCAGTGACATAGTAACTGTAAAAACAAGGAGTCCGGTGGCACCTTAAAGACTAACAGATAAGGTGCCACCGGACTCCTTGTTGGTTTTGTGGATACAGACTAACACGGCTACCTCCTAATACGTGGCATAGTAACCGTAGTAACTCTGTGCTGACATAACTTGAGTTAACCCACGCTTAAAGTGTAGATATGGCCTTAGGTATATTAAATGTTTGGGAGAGGTAACAGGAACAGTCTGCGGGTAGACAAAGATTCATTCAGGTGTTTCGGCTCAAGGCATTGGAACTGGCCTTACTGCACCCTACAGGCTCAGGAACAAAGAGGCACAAAAAAGATCTCATTTATTTATTACAATGTCTTGACTCGAGGGTGTATAACTCGTGATTTTAGAATTCTTGTGGTTGTCAAGGTATCTTGGGGTTGTAGATGCATGTTCATTATATTTTGAAAGGCAAAACTGTGAATGGGTTGAACAAAGAATTAGATCAGTCCCTCAGGATAAGTAGACTGGCTATTAGCCAAGATCATCAGGGATGCAGGCCCATGCTCTGCATGTCCCTAAACCGTCCTTTGATTGCCAGATGCTGGGAGTGGGCAATGGGATGGTTCACTGAGTCATTGCCTGGTCTGATCATTCCCTTAGAAGCACCTGGCATTGACCACTGCCACAAGACAGGATACTAGATTAGGCGGACTATTGGTCTGACCCATGTTGGCAGTTCTAATTTTCTGCAAAAATTACAATAGATTTTTTTTTCCAGGGAGAAAGACATTATAGGTGATAGTATCCTGCCTTTACTGAATATTTGAGAATCAAGCTGTACACAACGGCATGTGGAAAAACACTAAGGGCTAGACTGGGGCAAAATAACAGTTGCAAAAATGCAATCCCCAGTGGTGGATTGACTCAAAACAAAGTTTTGACACTAGGCCAGAAATTCTGTCAGCTCTAAAATGAGAAGAAAAAATTAAATTTAAAAATTCAGGGAATTCAGGTTATCCCAGCAGCAGATAAAACAACTTAGGAAACTGAGCATGCGCAGTGCCCGGGAGCAGCACATGGCTGCGGGAGGCGCGTTAATACGCTGCCCGGGGGCTCCTGAGTCTGATGGTTCAGCAGCCCCCGTCCCGCCCCCGCTTTTCCCCTGGGGAGCCCCGCCCCCTCCTGCCCCCTCTGGGCTGAGGTGGGTCCCCGTGGGTCCCACCCCCCTGCGTGGGGCCCGGGGGCGGGGCCAGGCCCAGGCCCAGGCCTGGGGAGGAGCCGCCCCTTCCCGCCCCCGCCCCTTTGTGCGGCAGCGGGACCATGGCCGGGGCCAGGAGCGCGGCGCGGGGGCTGTTGCAGCTCGCGGGGCAGCGCGGTGGGGCCGGGGGCAGCACGGGGACACGTGGGGGGCGGACACGCTCCTGCCGGGAGGGGGCCGGGCCCGGCTGTCTGGTTCGCCCCCTGCCCGGGGGGGTCCCCAAGCTCCGCGCGGCCAGAGTGGGGCTGCGGGGGCAAGTGGCCCGGGCGGGCCCGGGGCGACGGAGCCCGGGAGCGGCTGGGCCCGGAACGTGGCTCGGCTGCAGAGCCCGGGGCGGGGAGGGAATCTGGGTTGTTCAGAGCCGGGCGGGGGGGGGGGAGCTGGGAGTGCGTTGGGGGGGGTCAGAGCCAGCGGGGGGGGGGCCGCGGGGGATGGGGGCTGTGGGGAGCTGGGAGTTTGGGGTGTGCGGGGGGGGGTCAGGGCTGGGTGGGGAGCGGCCGGGGATGGGGGCTGTGGGGTAGCTGGGAGTTTGGGGTGCACTGGGGGGTCAGGGCTGGGGGGGGAGCGGCTGGGGATGGGAGCTGTGGGGGAGCTGGGAGTTTGGGGTGCGCTGTGGGGGGTCAGGGCTGGGGGGGAGCGGATGGGGATGGAGGCTGTGGGGCTGCTGGGAGTTTGGGGTGCACTGGGGGGGTCAGGGCTGGGGGGGAGCGGCTGGGGGCTGGGGGGGGAGCTGGGAGTTTGGGGTGCGCTGGGGGGTCGGGGCTGGGGGATGTTTGGGGGGCTCCATGTTCAGATCTGGCCTGCGGGAGCTTTGGGGGCTGGCGCTGGGGAAAGTGGGGGACTGTCTGAAGTTGGCTGCTTGGGATGTGGGTGAGGCCCCGGGGAGCTGGGGGTTGGGCTGCACCCCTGTCCCTGCAGCCTGGGGCCCTGCGTTTCCTCTGGAAAAGCTGCTCCCTGTTTCACCAGCTCTTCTCAGTCTGAGTCCCAGGGACCCTGCACAGGCGTCTGCAGGGCAGGACGGGCCCTGAAATCTGGCAGCTGGGAGGTTTGCAGCAGTTTCTAACCCTCCTTCCCCTGCTTCTTCCAGGAGGCACCACAAAAGCATCTGGCCCCTCTGGGAAAAGAGAGAGAAGCAGCCAAAGCCGAGGAGGAGCGGCAGAGCGAGGAGCTGCTGGTAGGTGCCCAGAGCCCCCGCCACTTAGGTTTGCCTGGCATAAGAATGACCTGGTGAGTGCAGGGCCCACCCTGCCAGCCTCAGCCAGGGACCCATCCCCGCTGGAGCCCACGGAGCCTGGAGAGTCAGACACGGGGGTAACATGATGCCCTTAGGATGCAGGAGGCTGCTGGGCAGGAGAGGGTTAGTCTGTGTTAGCCCAGAGCCCCTGCCCACAGGCTGCCTGGATGTCACAGTGACCAGGGATCCTTTCTAGCTCCTGGGGGGATGGGGAGGAAGGAGATGAAATGTGGGCTGCAGAGATGGAGGATTTGGCTCAGTGCACGTTGATGAGGTTTTGGGGAGAAGTGTCCCTCCTGTAGGTGATGTACAGCTCACCCCGGTCCTGATCCCTCCTCCCTTCCTGGGATAAATGAACTTCCCATCTCCCACCACCAGAGATCTTGTGTTCTGGTAAATAACTCTGCCACCCGTCCCAGGTGCATTTATGATTTTTGGAGCAGATGAATTTCAATGTTGATAAATGCAAAATAGTGCACATTGGAAGAGATAATATCAAATGCACATAAAATGATGAGGTCTAAATTAGCTGTTACTGCTCAAGGAAGAGATTTTGGAGTCACTGTGGATAGTTCTCTGGAAACATCCACTCAATCTGCAGCAGCAGTCAAAAAAGCAAACAGAATGTGGGGAATCATTAGGAAAGGGATAGACAATAAAACAGAAAATATCCTATTGCCTCTATATAAATCCATGGTATGTCCACATCTTGAATACTGTGTGCAGATCTGGTCGCCCCATCTCAAAAAAGATACATTGGAAAAGGTTCAGGGAAGGTCAGCAAAGATGATGAAGGATATGGAACAGCTTCCGTATGAGGCGAGATTAATAAGACTGAAGCTATGGCTGCACTCCGCAGCTTTTAGCGACATGACTGTGCCGCTACAGCCGTTCTGCTGCCAGGCGCGCAGTGTAGCTGCTCTTTGTTGGCAGGAGAGAAGTGCCAGTGTAGACAAAGCCTGAGACTGTTCACCTTGGAGAAGAGACGACTAAGGGGGGATATGGTAGAGGTCTATAAAATCATGACTTGTGTGGCGAAAGTAAATAAGAAAGTGTTATTTCCTCCTCATAACACAAGAACTAGGAGTCATCCAGTGAAATGAATAGGCAGCAGGTTTAAAAGAAACAAAGGAAGTATTTCTTCACACAACACACAGTCAACCTGTGGAACCCCTTGCCAGGGGATGTTGTGAAGGCCAAGACACTAACAGGGTTCTAAAAAGAACTAGAGAAGTGCATGGAGGACAGGTCCATCAGTGGCTATTAGCCAGGATGAGCGGGATGGTGTCCCTAGCCTCTGTTTGCCAGAAGCTGGGAATGGGCAACAGGGGATGGATCACTTGATGATTCTCTGTTCTGTTCATTCCCTCTGGGGCACCTGGCATTGGCCTCTGTCAGAAGACAGGATACCGGGCTAGATGGGCCTTTGGTCTGATCCAGTCTGGCCGTTCTTATGTTCTGTGTTCCCCCGTTACTGAGCCGCCCTCTCCCTGTTGCAGAAACAGACGGAAGCCGAGAGGCAGAAGATCGTCTGGGAGTGGCAGGAGCTGCGAGGGTTTCTGGAGGAGCAGGAGTAGCAGCTGCTGTCCCGGCTGGAGGAGCTAGAGAGAGCCATTGTCCAGAGAAGGGATGAGGGCGTCTGCAGCCTGTCCTGGCAGATTTCCCTGCTCAGCGGCAGAGGAGGAGAGAAGGGGCAGCAGCCGCTGAGCCAACCCCTGCAGGTCAGGCTGTCATTGCAATGAACATACGCAGCGTTTCTCTAGGCGCTTCTGAGCCCTAGACCCCAAAGCACTTTACAGAGTGGGGTCAGGGGCATTATCCCTATGGGACAAATGGGGAAAGTGAGGCAGAGGGAGGGGCAGAGCCCTGCCCAAGGTCACCCAGTGAGTCTGGCAGCGGCGCCAGGGATGGGCCCTGGGAGTCCTGTATGCTGCAGCCCCAAGACCTTCTCTCCTGGAAATGTCTCTCTGCATTTGCACTTGGAGGGTGAAATCCCCTCTCCCACCATGCTGAGGTCCCGAGCCAGGCCCAAGGCCCCTGTCACTGCAGGTTAATGGGTTTAGTGGGGCCAGGGGCCTTCTGGGTCTCTCAGCACTGGGGGGAATTTGATTCTCAATGCAGAGAAATATCTTCTGCCTGTAAAGTGCCCGGGGAGAAGATTTCCACAGTGGGACCTGCCCGCAGGGATTGCTGGGGCTGCGTAGGGGAAAGTCCCTGGTAGGGGGGCAGCACCTCTGGGAATGGAAACCTGAAATTCCCCTACTGCCCGAGGCCTCAATGGTGACCCCTGCAGAGCAGGAGGCCTCCCCACCCAGGGACACTCCCCCTGACGGCCTCCTCTTTCTCTCCTTTTTAGGGTGCTGGGAGCACTGGGGGCAGGTAAGTCCTGGGCTCCATTTCGCTCCCCCTCATGGGCTGCTAGGTTTGATAACTGCACTGAATAGGAAGCTGCCCCCTGGCAGGAAGCGAGAGAGAAATGGGGAAAGGAGGGTGGGAAAGGCAGGGAAACACAGGGAAGAACCAGCAGGGCCCTACAGGGGTGTCCAGGAAGGGGCTGTTTTCCTCCTGAGTGACACTGAACGTGACAGGCAAAGACTTGGCAAAATACTAAGAACTAAAATTTATTTCCCATACTAAGGGCAGATTCCCCCCTTGTTCTTCGTACGTGGGTGTCCCATGGAGAGCAGTGGGTGTTCTGCTGCGAATGGAGCATGGCACAGAGTCTTAAACCGATGCCCTGGCCACTGGCCGTAACGGACGGTGCAATGTGGCCCTCTCTGCCAAAGGAGCTGGACGCCCCAGGGTTACTGTTTCAGCTGAAGGGTTGGGGGGTTTTGGCATTAAAGGGCCCACGTTCATTCCCTGCTGGAGCCCTGGGCTCTGTCTGTGGCCACTGTCAGCATGTAGGACCTGCCCACTCTCTGGTCTGTGTCTCCTCCCTTTCCACATAATCCCCGTGCTGGTGCCCCTTGTTCCTGCCGTAAACCAGCGTAGGGGGTGGCTCTGCCCCCCCCCCCCCGAACCAGAGCGTCCCTGAGAAAGCCCCTGAACAATGTCTCCGTTCCTTGCTCGAGTGTCTCCCCACTTCCCGTCTCTCTGGGGAGCACAGGGCTGAGGTGACTCACCCTGACATTGACTATCTCAGGCTACAAAGCTCAGATCCAGGTTTTGTGAAGTTTGGGGGTTGCTGGGCTCAGGGTCTGGGGCTCAGGCCTATTTCTCACCCCTCCTTTCCCCAGCAGGGAGGACAGGACATTTCGGAAGCCAGAGGCGTCGTTTGCGGAGCTGGAGAAGAGACTCAGCGATTTCTCTCTGCAAAGTGCCCTGCTGCAGGAGGTGCTGCTGGGATTCAAAGGTGAGTTGGAGTCTGGGGGTGGTGTCTCCTCTGGTCAGAGCAACCCTGACCCTGGGAAGGAGTCGGGGACTCTAGTGATGTCACTGATCCTGGGCTCCATCTCACAGCCCAGCTCAGCGAGTCGCCCTTCCCCATGGAGCAGCCCTGTCTGCAGCGGCTGCGTTATCGGCCTCTGATCTCTGTCACCATCTCGTCGTTAACAGCAGTTCCATTAATAAGCAATGGGGATTTCTCCATTAATGTGAGGGCCTGAATTCTCACCTCTCCCATCTTCTCCTTCCCCTAGAGACGCTGCGACGGAAGCTGGGGAGCGACACAGGTACGTGTCTATCTCTGACTGGCCGTGGGGAGATTTCAGCCCAATAACCATGTTAACGACAGGGGATTGCAGCCTCCAGCAGCTAGAAGCTGAGGGTATGGCTACACTGGCGATTTGCAGCGCTGGAAAGCCTCCACCAGCGCTGCAATTAGTAAGTGGCCACACCTGCAGGGCACTTCCAGCGCTGCAACTCCCTGGCTGCAGCGCTGGCCGTACACCTCACTCGGCATGGGGAATAAGGATTCCAGCGCTGGTGCTGCAGCGCTGGTCATGAAGTGTGGCCACACACCAGCGCTGTGATTGGCCTCCAGGGAATAAGGTGTATCCCAGAATGCTTTTATAAATTACTCTCTTTGTTTTGTTATGCAGCCTCTCTTTGTTTTGTTGTGAACGAGCTCCGATCGGAGCTCCGTTCTGTACCTGGCTGTAAACAATCAAATGAGAGGCAGGCAGGGAGAGTGAATGAAACAGAACGGAGCCGATTGGAGCTCCGTTTGAACTGCTTATCTATAAAAACAAACACTGATCACAGCAAACAGGAGCTATCTGTACCTGGCTGTGAACGATCAAATGAGAGGCAGGGGAAACAGTGTTGGATGCAGGCTGTTAGGGTTTGCAAACATTTTGTGATTTTTCCAATCTCTCTCTTCCCCGCTCCCTGTCACAGTACACCACAGGGAGTGAGTGAAACGGGGGAGTCCGTGTTGGAGGCAGGCTGTTTGCAATTAGAGTTAAGACTAAGGGCTCATGAACATTTTGTGATTTTTCCAATCCAGGAAGCTAACACACAGTGTTGGCTCCAAAAATCCACTCTCTCTATCTTCCCCGCTCCCTGTCACAGTACACCACCCTCCACCCCCCTCTTTTGAAAAGCACGTTGGTGCACTTGAATGCTGGGATAGCTGCCCATAATGCAGCACTCCCAACAGCGCTGCAAATGCTGCAAATGTGGCCACACACCAGCGCTGGTAGCTGTGAGTGTGGCCACACACCAGCGCTGCTCCTACACAGCTGGATGACCAGCGCTGCAAACTACCAGCGCTGTAAACCGTAAGTGTAGCCATACCCTGTGTAACAATGGGAAGCGATGTTACTTTGTTCTTGCACCACTATATTTTCAACTGACTTGTCTCTTAAATATTTTAGCTCAGGGATCAGCAACCTTTGGCACGCGGCTCACCAGGGTAAGCACCCTGGCAGGCTGGGACAGTTTGTTTACCTGCGATGTTGGCAGGTTTGCCCGATCGCGGCTCCCACTAGCCACAGTTTGTCACTCCAGACCAATGGAGGCAGCGGGAAGTGGCAGCAGCACATCCTTCAGCCTGCGCCGCTTCCTGCATCTCCCATTGGCCTGCGACGGCAGACCGCGGCCAGTGGGAGCTGCAATCGGCCGACCCGTGGACATGGCAGGTAAAGAAACTGGCCCGGCCCACCAGGGTATGTGGATTGGAGTTTCCCCAAGGTCCTTTAAGTGTTTCTTGATTGGGCACTTGATTTGCAAATTCCTTTCTGAAGAAGCTGATCTAATGCTTTACTAAGGCTACTTCAGAATCAAAACACACTGATGTACAAGAACGTAGCCAATATTCCTAACTTTGACTGCAAAAATGATACACCCACACAGGTAGTATCATCATCAGGAGCAAATTATAACCTTTTCATAGACACCTTACACGACAACCGTTGTACAACATTTGCTGCAAATATAACAGTGGTTGCACCAATGAACTATACAGTCACAGGTTATATTAATAACATCACAGCCAGGGCTGGTGTTAGGGGGTAGCAAACAGGGCAACTTCCTGGGGCCCCAGACCCCCACAAAGCTACATTGCTTCAGCCCTGGGGGTGGGGCTCAGGGGCCCAGACTTCAGCCCCATGCGCTGGGACTGCAGCTTTCTGCCCTGGGCCTCAGCGAGTCTAATGCCGGCCTTGCTTGGCAGCCCCCTGAAAGCTGCTCATGGCCCCCCAGGGGGCCCCAGACTCATGGTTGAGAACCCTGCCTTACCCCATGAGTCACAACAACGTTCAGGTTACTGCCAGGCCCGAAGGACCAGTCACTTCCTTAGGTCAAATGACGCTTGGATCTCCCAGCAAAGACAACACTTGTAGCCAGTCCTGTCATAACCTGTATTAAGATTTATTTGAAAGAAAATGAGAGTTGTTTACAAAGTTAAAGCAGTGTGACAAAGCTCTGTCCTTGTCTCCATGGGCCCTGCATTTCCTGGTGGATTTCGCTAGCCTCAGAGGCTCACTGTGACCCTCCACGTAGCCCTTCTCTCTAGGGACAAGGGTCACAGCCCACTGAGCCATTTTCATCATAAGCCAGCGAGGGAGGGGTGGCAAAGCTCCCCTCCCTTGAACAGTCTCTGTTGTCTCCCAGTCTCAGTGATTAATCAGGGGAGCAAAGGGGGGAGCCCAGGACCCTCCTCTACTCTAGGCTCCAGCCCAGGGACCCTAATAGTATCAGCTGTGGTATCTGACCTTTTAGAAACAGGACACATACAATTCCCTGTTCTACTTCCCCACAGCAGCCCCCACTTCCTCAGGCTCCACTTCACCCTTACCTCAGGGCCTCCTTCCTTGTGCCTGATCTGGTGTGTACTGATCAGTCGCTCCCACAGCTCCTGTTCTGCACACCCACCTGCCTAACTGGGAGCTCTTTAACTAGTTTCAGCCAGCCCCTGATTGGCTTCAGGGGTTCCAATCAACCTAGCTGTCTCCACAGATTTGTGGAAGGATGTTAATTGGCCCCAGGTGTCTTGATTAACCTGGAGAAACTGTCATTTGGTTACCATGGTAACAGGGATTTGTTTAGCCTGGGGCTAACATACCTGTTTCTCACTACTTTCCTATAGCCAGCTGGCCTTGCCCTGTCACAGCAGCTAATCATCCAGATGCAGACAAATTACAGTCTTAAATTTCAAAGGTAATAGAAGCTTCTATAATAAGCAAGCTCTGCATATTCTTTAGGACTAACCCCGGCTAAGCAGCTGGGGATCTCATGCTTATGCCTAGGAACTTTGCCCCCCAGAGTCCAAGCAGCATACAGATAATCAGTTCCTTCTGTATGAGGTTTTTCATCCCCTTCCTGCCATGTGCTCTGAGCTGGAAACTCAGCTAATGGGAAGTCAAGAGCACAACAGTCTTTTGTCCTTAACATGCCGTAATAGTCTCTCTGGTGTGGATGGACCTTTCCTGCCAGGCAGGGTGTAATGCATTCGGCTGTCAATCAGCACTTCACCTAGGTAAAGTCTCTCTCCTGTGTGGTGATTTACAGAGCCACAGAGGCTCACAATACAACTAGTCAGATATTAACCCAGGCAGCAACTCACAAGCACTCAATAAAGTCTAAACATGTTCTTAGAATCCTAATACCTGTTTTAACAATACTAACACAGTTGAGTCAGACCGATTCCACTGTGTGTTTGTCCATGTTCAACTAAGACATAGAGGCTTGTGTAAGAGCTAACACCTCGTCTGCCAGTGTCACAGGCAGGCTGGGCAGGGATGGTGTCTCTAGCCTCTGTTTGCCAGAAGCTGGGAATGGGTGACAGGGGATGGATCATTTGATGGTTACCTGTTCTGTTCATTCCCTCTGGGGCACCTGGCATTGGCCACTGAGCTAGATGGACCATTGCTCTGATGCAGTGGGCCCTTCTTATGTTCACAGTCTGTATGAGGAGTATCTACTCATTTGGACTCACTGGGGAGCCACAGAAATGAACAAGATGTGCTGCGGCAAGAAGGCCCAGTCTCAGCACCCCCAGGGTCACACTTCCCAAAAGCTAAAACTAGGCCCAGCCCATGAAGGGGGCATTGCCAGGAGAGACTGGATAAAGGCTGGAGCATCCAACAACTTAGTTAACCTGAGAGAGCTGCCTTGGGGACAGTGACAGGGAGAATCCCCAGAGTGACTCCTTTGATTCTGCTCTTCTCTGGCCTTTGGTTCTTACAATCATAGAACTGGAAGGGTCCTCTAGAGCAGCGGTCCCCAACCTTTTTGGCACTAGGGACCGGTTTCGTAGAAAAAATAATTTCCGCGGACCTGCCCCCTATCTGACCCCCACCCACTTCCTGCCCCCCCGACTGCCCGCCCCCCTCAGAATCCCCGACCCATCCTGCTCCTTGTCCCCTCACCATCCCCCAGAGACCCCCACCACCCTGGGACCCCACCCCTACTCTCTGTCCCCTGACTGCCCCAACCCCTATCCCCCACCCCCGCTGAGTCCTGACAGACCCCCCCCGGAACACCCACAATCCAACCCCCCCGCATTCCCTGACCGCTCCCCCAACCTCCGCCCCCTCTCTGTGCCCTGACTGTCCCCAGGACTCCCTGCCCCTTAGCCAACCCCCCTGGCCCCAGCCTCTTACCCCCGGCTCCCTCCTCACCCGGAGCCTCAGCGCCTCGCCCGACAGCTGCAGCGTGTCTCCGGCGGGGCCTGAGCTCCATCCTGCTCCGAGCCACGTGGGGAGGGGGCGGGGCTGGGAGCTCCACGCCGAGCGGAGGCAGCTGAGCTTAGCCCGGAGCTTGCAGCCCCGCCCCCTCACCACGCGGCTCTGAGGGGGCGGGGCTTAGGGGCCCTGCCGGAGACACGCCTCTTGATGTGCTAGGGGTCGGTTCGCGGCCCGGTTCCTAGCAGGGGATTGGGGACCCCTGCTCTAGAGGTCATCTAGGCCAGTCCCCTGCCCTCAAGGCAGGACTCAGTATTATCTAGACAATCTCTGACAGGTGTTTGTCCAGCCTGCTCTTAAATATCCCCAGTGATGGAGATTCCACAACCTCCCTGGGCAATTTATTCCAGTGCTTAACCACTCTGACAGTTAGGAAGTTTTTTTCCTAATCTCCATCCTAAACTGCCTTAAATCCATTGCTTCTTGTCCTATGGTCATGTCCCCTCTGAGTCTTCCCCAGTTTTTTTCAATCTTCCCTCATAGGTGATGTTTTCTAGATCTTTAATCATTTTTGTTGCCCTTCTCTGGACTTTCTCCAATTTGTCCACATCTTTCTTGAAATGTGGCCCCTAGAACTGGACACATTACTCCAGTTGAGACCTAATCAGCGTGGAGTAGAGCGGAAGAATTTCTTCTCATGTCTTGCTTACAATACTCCTGCTAATACTTCCCAAAATGATACTTGCTTTTTTGCAACACTGTTGACTCCTATTTCGCTTGTGATCCACTACGACCCCCAGATCCCTTTCCGCAGTGCTCCTTCCTAAGCCGTCATTTCCCATTTTGTATGTGTGCCACTGAGTGTTCCTTCCTAAATGAAGTACTTTGGATTTGTCCTTATTGAATTTCATCCTATTTACTTCAGACCATTTCTCCAGTTTGTCCAGATGATTTTGAATTTCAATTCTATCCTCCAAAGTCCTTGCAACCCCTCCCAGTTTGGTATCGCCCGCAAACTTGATAAGTATAAGAGAGAGACTCTGCTCCTGGGAGGGTTTCACCATGTGTCAGAGGGCTACACCCTGGTGGGAGGGGGCTAGGCCTGTACTGGGATAAGGTCACTCTGTGCTTCACAGTGTGGCAGAACCTAGAATGTCCATTAGCAGGGAACAATGCTGGGGGGAATCGACATGTGGAAAGGACAGAAACCCTGTCTGAATTCTCTCACATTGCCTTTCTCGCCCTAGCAGGCTACAGAATAACGTCCACGTTTCTCCCCAAATCATCCCCTCCTCCCAGGGGGAAGGAAATGGCTGCAATGGAGCTGGCTCAGGTAAGGGATTCTCAGGGAGCTGGTGGTGGGTTCTGCTTGGAGGGAGAGAAGCAGTAAATGTACAGGAGGGTGGGAGCCAGTGATGAGCTGCCAAAATATTAACAACAGGTTCCCTTGTCCTCACCTCACGAGGGGGTCATGCCCCTTCCAACCCCCCATGCTCCTTGACACCCCCCCGGGGACCCCGACCCATCCCCCCCGTCCCCTGACTGCCTCCTGCCACCCCATCAAACCCCTCCTCTCATTCTTGATGCCCCCCTGGAACCTCTGCCCCATCCAACCACCCCTTCTCTCTGTCCCTGACTGCCCCCCACCACCTCATCCAACCCCTGCTCCTTCCTGACTGCCCCCCGGGACCGTTGCCCCCATTCAGCCCCCTTGTACCCTGCCCTCTGACTGCCCCGACCCCTATCCAGCCCCCCACAACCTCAAAGGGGGAGGAGAAGAAGGGTGGAGCTTTCAGAGGAGAAGGGGAGGTGAGCTGGGGCCGGGGGCCGGGTGGACAGCTGCCTGAGCATTTGTTAAATTTAAAAGCTTTTTTAGAACCAGTTGTCCTGGAACAACCGGTTCTAAAAAGGCTTCTAAATTTAACAACCCGTTCATGCGACCCAGCTGGAGCTCACCACTGGTGGGAGCTGCTAGAGATGGTGGGAGGCAGGAAATATCCTGGGTGGAGAAAGGGAGGGGACGGGATGTGACAAACCTGCTGACACTAGTGTAGTTTAGGGTGTGATGGGTAGTCACCCCCAGGGGGCAGTCTGGGAACTGCTGTGCCCTCTAACCCAGGGGTCCCCAACCCCCGGGCCGCGGACCGGTACCAGTCCGCGGCCTGCTAGGAACCGGGCCGCGAACCGACCCCTAGCACATCAAGCGGCGTGTCTCCGGCAGGGCCCCTAAGCTCCGCCCCCTCAGAGCCGCGTGGTGAGGGGGCGGGGCTGCAAGCTCCGGGCTGAGCTCAGCTGCCTCCGCTCGGCGTGGAGCTCCCAGCCCCGCCCCCTCCCCACGTGGCTCGGAGCAGGATGGAGCTCAGGCCCCGCCGGAGACACGCTGCAGCTGTCGGGCGAGGCGCTGAGGCTCCGGGTGAGGAGGGAGCCGGGGGTAAGAGGCTGGGGCCAGGGGGGTTGGCTAAGGGGCAGGGAGTCCTGGGGACAGTCAGGGCACAGAGAGGGGGCGGAGGTTGGGGGAGCGGTCAGGGAATGCAGGGGGGTTGGATTGTGGGTGTTCCGGGGGGGGTCTGTCAGGACTCAGCGGGGGTGGGGGATAGGGGTTGGGGCAGTCAGGGGACAGAGAGTAGGGGTGGGGTCCCAGGGTGGTGGGGGTCTCTGGGGGATGGTGAAGGGACAAGGAGCAGGATGAGTCGGGGATTCTGAGGGGGGCGGGCAGTCGGGGGGGCAGGAAGTGGGTGGGGGTCAGATAGGGGGCAGGTCCGCGGAAATTATTTTTTCTACGAAACCGGTCCCTAGTGCCAAAAAGGTTGGGGACCGCTGCTCTAACCCTCAAGCTGGGCTGGCCCTTCTCACACTGATTTGCTGGACATTTAGCCAGCCTCTCCAGGGCCTGTTATCACCCAACACGACAGCAGGTGGCGCCATGCACCCAACTAAGCTACCTGAGTGCTTTACCTCAGCCACTCAAGGAGAGAGAGAAGACAACAGCCAATTTCCCAGCAATAAGTGTTAGCAAACAGATCAAAGCAGATTACTTATATAACCAAAAACTCAAACTAAGCCTAACATACTATCTGGATAGAATTTGAATTAGCAATTTCTCACCCTGACTGATGATAGTCCACCAAGTTTCCATACACAAGCTAGAAATCCCTTTACCCTGGGACCAGCACTTCCCCCACTTCAGTCTTTGTTGCTCAGGTGTTGCCAGGAGTTCTCTTGTGGTGGGGAATGAGGCCAAGAGATGATGTCACACCCCACCTTATGTAGCTTTTCCATAGGGCAGGAACCATTTGTTCCAAACTCAGTTCCCAGTCCGGTTTGTGGAAAAATATAGGTACCAAAATGAAGTTCATTGTCATGTGGTCTGGTCACATGCCCTAGAGTGCCCTGCTGAGTCATAGTAGCCATGACTCATAGGCTGGCTGAAACATTCAGAGGAGGGCTAAGCTCTTCCACAGTCCATTGTCTTTGTTGATGAGCCATGAACACTGTCTGGCTTCTTCATTGTTGTACCTGAAAGGCTCGTTGTGGGTGTTACCCAGAGTAAGCACATTTGAAAGACAGATACAGAGTCAATATCCATAGCTTCAGATACAAACATGATCCATGCACACAGGTAGGATAATCGTATTCAGCAAATCATAACTTTTCCAATGACACCGCACGTGACTCATCTTGTACAAAATGCCTCATGTCCTAATCATATTATAATCCTGCCACTATGCTGAATATGGGCTGTAGTGTCAGATAGTTCTTAATGTCAAGGCACAGGTGTTGGGAATGGAACTTGCCCTCTTTGTGGAACAGGAAATAACCCCCTAGCCAGGGCTGGGAAAACTTCCCAGACTCCCAGTGCTGGAGCCTGAACCTACTGACACTTCATTAGTTACCCCCACCCCCGATCTTTGTGGCAACTGCAAACGTTATCGGTGATGATTTTATATTCTCTTCCAGGTCATGGATAAGAATGTTAAATAGCACAGGGCCAAGATCCAATCCTTATGGGAACCCCCTAGAAAGAAATCCACTCAACCATGGTTCCCTATTTAAAATCCCAGTTTTTAATCTATTTAATGTATGCCGTGTGTATTTTGTACATTCTAGTCAAAATATTGTGCTGAAGCAACTCAAATGCCTACGTATATTACATCAGTACTATTAGCTGCAACCAAACTTTTGATCCAGTAAGGATATCCACTTAGTTTGATAGAATCTATTGTGTCTAAACCTTTTTAATGGATACTAATTACATTACTCTCCTTTCTTTATTAATGAAATCCAGTATCGGCTACTCCATTCTTTTGCCCAGTATCGATTTCAGACTGACACACTTGTAATTAGCTGCGTCATCTCTTTTATACTTTTTAAAATATTGGCACAGCATTAGCTTTATTCCAGTCTTCTGGAATTTCCCAAGTGTTCCAAGTCCTAATTAAAATTAACAGTCCACCACGCTCCTCCAGCAGGTCTTTCAAAACTCTAGTTCTTCTTCGAGTGATTGCTCCTATACATTCCAGTTAGGTGTGTGCGCCGCGCGTGCACGGCTCTTCGGAAGATTTTTACCCTACCAACTCAGGCGGGCCGGCTGGGCGCCCCCTGGAGTGGCGCTGCTTTAGCGCAGGATAAATACCCCAGCCGGCCCGTCCGCTCCTCAGTTCCTTCTTTCCGCCCGTGACGGCCGTTGGAACAGTGGAGCGCAGCTTAGCTGACCTCCACTTCCCTAGCTACTCGTAGTTTCTCTCGTTCTGTTTATAGTTGTAGTTAACTTTCTTTGTTTGTAGAATAGTATAGTGTATTTATTTTACAGGAGTTCGGGGTTTATCCCCTTCCCCTCACCCGGTGCCGGGTCCAATGCCCGGTCCACAGGGTTTTCTAATGCTCGGCCGGCCACAAGCCGCTGCCAGCAAGAGATCTTCTCCTAAGTGCCTCGAGGGATCTTACCTCACAGATAAGTGCCGCATTTGTGAGGCCTTTAATCCGTGAACAAAGGGGAGCGGGGCTTTCGTTTTAAACAGCTCCTGAGGGAGGCAGCTCTTGCTCCTCCGCTCTCGGCGCAGAGCGCTAGTTAGTTTTCAAGGCGCGCTCCCTCGGCACCGGATCGCCGGTACCGCCAAGGCCTCCTGGCACGACCGTCGCTGGCTCCGACGTACCCTCGGCATGGATCCCTCTCCTGGAGGATGAAGAGGCACAATATCCTTGCTGCGTCCGAGCCGCCGCCTCTGCAGCTGAGCGCTATGCTCAGTCGGATCGTCCGGCACCGGTGTCTGCCACGGCACCGACAATATCCACACCATTAACTCCGGCCAGGCAAGAGCCGTCAAGTCCGGTGCTGGAAAGCTCCCCGGTACGGACCGTGGTCGAGCTCGCTCTGAAGCTGCGTCCGAGATGCCTGCTCCGCAGCCGAGCGCTATGCTCAGTCGGATCGCCCGGCACCGATGTCTGCCGCGGCACCGACAATATCCGCACCATTAACTCCGGCCAGGCAACAGCCGTCGAGTCCGGTGCCGGAACACTCCCCGGTACGCACCATGGTCGAGCTCGCTCTGAAGCTGCGTCCCAGCCGCCTGCTCCGCAGCCGAGTGCTATGCTCAGTCGGATTGCCCGGCACCAATGTCTGCCGCGGCACCGACAATGCCCGCACCATTAACTCCAGCCAGGCAAAAGCCGTCGAGTCCGGTGCTGGAACACTCCCCGGTACGCACTGTGGTCGAGCTCGCTCTGAAGCTGCGTCCCAGCCGCCTGCTCCGCAGCCGAGTGCTATGCTCAGTCGGATTGCCCGGCACCAATGTCTGCCGTGGCACCGACAATGCCCGCACCATTAACTCCGGCCAGGCAAAAGCCGTCGAGTCCGGTGCTGGAACACTCCCCGGTACGGACCGTGGTCGAGCTCGCTATGAAGCTGCATCCGTGGTGAGAGCTATGGTCGAGCTCACTATTCCCTCCACGCCGGAGACAGTGTCCACGGCGAGGGAGCTGATTGCAATGACAGCATCTGCGCTGCCTCAACCCCCGGCACCGCCGGTGCGGGTTACATAGCCGATGGGCAAGCCTGCCTTGATCAGACCACCCTCCGTCGGCACCGCAGAGCGGCACCGTTCATGATCGCGGTCCCGCAGATGTTCTCGGTCCTGTCACCGATCTAGGTCCCGACGCTGCTCACAGTCTCGGCACCGTTCTCCATGTTGGTACCAGTAGTACTCGCGGCACCGGTCAGCATCCCATTCGCCGGTCCGGGACACTCAGCACCGATCCAGCTCCCGGCACCGCCCCAGGCACCGGGACACCCGTAGCCTCTCCTGATCATCGAGCCTCGCACCCTCGGTCGACCGCCCGGCACAGCTTCGGTGGCAGGTCCAGTTCTCGGTACCGGTATGTCTACCGGTACCGATCCCCGGTGCCACATCGAGCGACATCAGTTAGAGACGGAGACTCTACCAAGGGCTTTTCAGCTCCTCCAGGGCCATCCAGCCACGCATCAGTGTCGTCCCGTGCGGACACTTCATATGCGTAGTACTCTGTTTTCCGATGTGCCCTCCAGAGTCTTCCAGGAGACCTATCAGTGGTCATTCTGGACGCCTTGGGTGTACTACCACGCCAGAGTCGTACCGGTGATCCCGTCTTGCTCCGTTCCCTCAGAGCTCTGGGTGCCAGAGGCGACAATTAGTCGTCCCCGTCCGACCGGTACAGAGCAACCCCCGGTTCGGCACCGGGCTCCCAGATCCCACCGGATCAGGAGGTCGTCCAGGAGCTCGAGCCCACACAGGACCCGCTTGTCCCTGGCCTTTCTTCTTCCTCCTCCCCAGATGAGGCGGGGGCAGGAACATACCCCTCCGGCCCTCCTCTAATCAAAATGCGACCAGCCCCTAAATCCAAAGAGGCTGGGCGTGTGGTCTTACTGGGCCGTAAGATGTACCCGGAGGGGGCCCTGCAACTTCGTGTAGCGAACCAGCAAGCCCTGCTTAACCGCTACTGTGCGTGGCGGTGGGCAAATTTACAGAGTCGGTTCTTTGGAACTCCCGTCAAGAGTTCGATGCCCTCCTGCAGCAAAGGACGGAGCTGGAGGGAGCTTCCCTCCAGGCCTCGTTGGACGCAGCTGACTCCGCTGCCATGACTCTGGCCTCGGGTGTTGCCACGCGGCGCGTTTCATGGCTCCAGTTATCGAGCCTTCCCTCGCAGCTGCGGCACGCTATACAGGACTTGCCCTTCAATGGCACAGGCCTGTTCTCTGAAAACACTGGCCCTAGGCTGCAAAACCTAAAGGGCAGCAGGGTCACTTTGCTCTCTCTCTCTCGGCATGCACACGCCGGTGATTCAGCGCCGATGTTTCCGTCCCCAGCCTCCGCTCTTACCCTGCGCCTTGACAAAGTCAGGACTTGGCCAGCGGGCGTGGCTTACGCGGTCGTGGCCATCAATCCGGACCCCAAAGGAGCCGAAATTAGGGTCCTTCTGACCACCAATGGGGCAAAAGCCTACCCATCCTCATCCCTCCTAAGGACCCCTCTCACGAGCGATTCCTCTGGCAAGAGGTGCGGACGCTCCTCTTCATCGGAGCTATACAGGAGGTACCTAAGGGCGAAACCTAATCCCCTAGGCGAAGGGAGGTCTCAGACCTATCCTAGACCTGCGGGAACTCAACAAGTCACGATGTAGATGAGTTCCGCATGGTACCCAGGGCGACCGTCATCCCATCCTGGGATCCCGGAGACTGGTACGCCGCCCTCGATATGAAGGGCGCGTGTTTTCACATCGCCATTTCTCTTCCACACAGAAGGTACCCTCGGTTTGGGGCCTACCATCGTTATTCCCAGTATACGGCCCTCCCGGTTGGCCTCTATACAGCCCAGGGGTATTCAAAGTGCATGGCTGTAGTCACCGCCTTTCTTCGCCACCGTCGGATACACGTTCTCCGTATCTAGACGAGTGGCTCATTCGAAGGACCACCGGGCCCAAGTTACCAGTCATGTGGGCATCGACACGAACCTATTCCTGTGTCTAGGCCTGATGATCAATAGTAAAATCCACTCTGATTCCCACAAAGGGAAGGGAGTTCATTGGGGCCGTCCTGGACTCCAGACTCGCCAGAGCCTGCTTACCTCAGCCTTGGTTTCAGGCAAGGGTAACAATTGTATAAGGTCTACGGACCTTCCCGCCAACTTGGACTCGCACTTGCCTAGGTTTCCTGAGTCACATGGCTGTCTGCACATTTGCAACCAAACATGCCAGGCTTCGCCTCCGTTCACTTCAATCGTGGCTCACCTGGGTGTGCCACCCGGGCAGAGATAGCATACTCGTGGTCGTCTCGTTCCCCCCGAGCATCCTAGGCTCCCTCGACCGGGAGTCAGCGCCCTCCCTGGTGTATCCAGGGATGCTGTTTCATTCACCCCTCGGGGTCCCTCATGACAGACAGCCCATCTCTCGGCTGGGTGCGCACCTGGTGTAGTTTCGCACTCACGGTCTTCGGTCAGCGCAAGAGCTGGCCTTACACATCAATGTCCGAGAGCTGAGAGCAGTCTGCCTTGTGTACCAGGCGATTCAGCTGGCGGATCGTCTCAGCAGATCCTTCCTGTCTCACAAGTGGTAGTTTCCTCCGGTCTTTATCTATTCCGTTTTCCAGAAGTGGGTCTTTCCCTGCATAGCCCTCTTCGCTCTCGCGAGAACGGAAAGAGAGAGAAATTCCCCTCGTTCCAAGGCCTCTCCCCAGGCTCGGTCTTGGAGGATTTTCCTGAGGCCTTGGATCAGCCATCTGCCATACGCTTTCCACTGTTCCCGCTGGTTCACAGGGTCCTGCTAAAACTCCGCATGGACAGAGCGCCCCTGATCGTGATCGCTCCAGCATAACCCGGGCAGCACTGGCACACCGTGTTGCTACACCTGTCGGTAGCAACCCTCTTGGCACAGACCCCATGACGCGGGATCACGGCAACCTTCACCACCCGGTCTTGTAATCCCTGCACCTCACAGCAGGGCTCCTGTGTGGCTAAACCGATCCGAGTTACGTTGTTCTGCCTCGGTTCTACAGGATTCTCCGGGGTGGTAGAAAATCTTCCACTCGGTTAAAGTATCTGGCCAAGTGGAAGCGTTTCTCCTGCTGCTCCGAAACGCGCAATGTTTCTCCCGCCGAGGTCCCGCTCCATTCCATCTGGCTCTTCAATCTGGTTCTAACCAGTTTTATGACTGCCCTAGTCGAGCCAATGTCAACATGCTCATTGATATACCTGTCCTGCAAGACAGTTTTCCTGTAGCCTTTCTTGCGGCCAGACGAGTCTCCGAGCTTCAGACTCTCACAATAGGCCCAAGGTATACTGTGTTCCTCAAGGACAAGGGCAGTTATTACCACGTCCGACCTGCCTCCCTAAGGAGGTGTCGGCCTTTTATATCTACCAGGATATCTTCCTTCCGGTCTTCTTTCCGAAGCCACTCTCTTTGCAAGGAGAGCAACAATTGCCCTCCTTCGACATCCGTAGGGCGTCCGCAATCTATATCTAGTGGACAGAGCCCTCTCGTAACGCCCCCAAAACCTTCATCGTACCGGCATACCGGACGAAGGGCACACCTGTCTCCTCCTAGAGGATTTCATCTTCAATGACGTTGTGCATCCGCACCTCCTCTGTTTTGGCCCATGTTCCATAGAGCCACCTTACTGCACATTCCACCAGGGCTCAGGCTTCTCTGCTGCCTTCCTGGTTCACATACCCTTTCAGGGGATGTGTTGTGCACCTACCTGGTCCTCGGTCCACACCTTTGCCTCATTGGTCCAAGAGTCCAGAGCTGATGCAGCCTTTGGCTTAGCAGTTGCATTCTGCAACATCTAACTCCGACCCCACCGCCTACGTAAGGCTTGGGAATCACCTAACTGGAATGCATAGGAGCAATCACTCGAAGAAGAAAAGACGGTTACTCACCGTAGTAACTGTTGTTCTTCGAGATGTGTTGCTCCTATCTATTCCAGACCCGCCCTCCTTCCCCACTGTCGGAGTAGCCGGCAAGAAGGAACTGAGGGGTGGATGGGTCGGCAGGAGTATATATCCTGCGCCATAGCGGCGCGACTCCAGGGGGCGCCCAGCCGACCCACTGAGTGTTGCTAGGGTAAAAATCTTCCGACGAACGTGCATGCGGCGCGCACACACCTAACTGGAATGGATAGGAGCAACACATCTCGAAGAACAACAGTTACTACGGTGAGTAACCGTCTTTTATCTGGACCCACTGATTTAAACACATCTAACTTGAATAGCTGCTGTTTAACGTCCTCGTGAGTTATTGTTGAAATGGAAAGACTGTCAGTGTCAACATCTTATGATATGAGTTACATCATCTGTTTTTCTCCAAATCCAGGAGATAAATATTTATTGAACACTTTTACCTCTTCTCCATGATTGTTGATAATTCTGCCATTTCTATCTAGTAATTTATCACTACCATTGTTAGGATTACTTTTGTACTTAATATACTTTTTAAAACCTCCTTCTTATTTTCATTGGTTGATCATTGATTTCTGTTAGCTTCCCTTATCAACTTTCTACAATTCTGACCTTCTAACTTAGATTCTAACTTCCCCTTTCTTCCATATATTTTATTTGGAGAGTGTTGGGATTCCTACCAGGGAGCTACCAGCAGGGTCCAGAGACAGCCCAATCTCCTATATTAAGCTCTGGCTAGTAGCTATGTGATAAACGTGATGACCCAACCTCCGTCTGTCAGCTGGGAGACACAGAGGTTCTCTCTTTCTATCCTCTGATGCCTCCTGGATGCTCTAGGCAAGGTGGGGTGGGACTCTGTTAACATGTGCCTCCCGGAGCTTCCATGTACCTGGTGCTGCTGTTCTGTGAACAGTGGGGTTGTGAGTGGGGCAGCAGGTACTGAGTGTTGGACTCTTTCTCTTTCAGGGGCCGGTGACCTTCGAGGAGGTGGCTGTGTATTTCACCAGGGAAGAGGGGGCTCTGCTGGACCCCACTCAGAGAGCCCTCTACAGGGGTGTCATGCAGGAGAACTATGAGACTGTGACCTCGCTGGGTAAGGAGTCCTGTCCCCTGGGTTATTAGAAGCTGTGGGGTCTCTAAAGAACCTGAGTAGTAATAACTTTATACCTTTATTTGTCATACAAGTTTTGACAAGTTTCCTTGCCCCCCCTTTTTTTGCCTTATCTCCCACTCACTAGTATCATTTTTGGACATGTGCCTTTTTGGTGCTGTCAGTCATTTTAAAATTGCATTTAATGTATCCTTATTGAATACATTAATAACTGTCGCTTTCGTGCCTATTCCTCATTTTAAGAGGAAAATATACCTCCTGTAGAATTCTAAATTGAGTAAATAGGTGTATGACTCATGCATGGCTTGTGTGACAGTCAGATGAGCTCCTATTTTGATAGGAGAGCGTATAATGTTGCCATTCAGGACCCCACGGATGAAGGGAGAACAGAGCTGTGGGAGGGGAGGAGAAGGGGGGAGTAGATAATTCTGGGGTACCAGGACGTGGGGAGGGTGTGTGCAGGGTTAGAGCTAAGAAGCAGCAGGGAGGGATGAGGTTGTGAGAGACGAGGAGGGAACACAAGAATCTCCCAAGGTGCCGGCAGGTGATGCTGGCTGAGAGTATTGGGAAGAAGTGGAGAGGAGTGTGGAGGAAGGGCACCGAGGAAGTGGCTCAGTCTCAGGTTTGAAGCTAAGTGGCCTGTCCTTGTGGAAGAGTGGGACCCCTTGGGGGTCTAGTGCACTCAAGAGGCACCTCCCAAGGACTGTTTAAAAGCCAGGGCATTGCAGAGATCCTGTGGATCCATGACAGTGCCAGAGGTTCAGCCTTATGGGAAAAATATATAAAACAAGAAAAGGATCTAAATGCGTGTTTACCATCGCTCCCTCTCAGTCCTCATGGGAATCCCTGATCCGTTCCAAAGTATATTAAAACCTTCCTTAAAGGCTTACCTCTTGGTTATCAGGTCATGTCCATTTGTTAGAGGGTTTTCCCTTCACCCTCCCACTTCCCTGGTTCTTGTCACGCAGACAGCAAGCAGCGAAAGACCAGAAGTCTGAAGCACAGATAATGCAATGTTTATTGGGGTTATTTCCAAGCAAGCATATTCCACTGCCCTAATGAACTTACACCTAGAAAAATTAATTATGCAGCAGACAGAAACAATTAGAGAACCAGACTGATTAACAAGTAAAAGTGGTAGCCATAAAGATAGAACAATACAGAAATGAGGGTTTCACAACCACAACCATTGATAAGGGATTTCTTGCCAGACAGGATGCTGTCAAACTAAGTTTTCTTGAACCATCTTAAGATCTGTTTCTTTATCTGGTGGTGATGGGCGCTATCAGGACAGGATCGACTTCCTAACAGCCCAATAGCACCTTAGTTCAGTGTGACTGGTTTGGGATGTGAGGATGTGACCCTTCGCTTCCCAGCTTATGGCTGCCCCTGCTGCTTAGCGTAAGAACAAGGCCCCTAGTGAGAGAAGGCCCATACACAGGCAGACTGAGATTTTGATTCTTAGCTAGTTACCGGGGTATAAAGACAAAGTAATAAAAATACCCCTAAGTTCTTAAAGTCTAGGCTTTACAGGCAGGCCTGAATATCTCTATTCTAACAGTGGTTCTAGCCCTTCCCCCATTCTGTGTCTGTCCTGTCTATTTAGATCAGGGGTCGGCAACCTTTCAGCAGTGCTGTGCTGAGTCTTCATTTATTCACTCTAATTTAAGGTTCCATGTGCCAGTAACACATTTTAACATTTTTAGAAGGTCTCTTTCTATAAGTCTATAATATAGAACTAAACTATTGTTGTAAGTAAAGTAAATAAGGTTTTTAAAATGTCTAAGAAGCTTAATTTAAAATTAAATTAAAATGCAGAGCCCCCCCCTCAGACCAGGGGCCAGGACCCAGGCAGTGTGAGTGCCACTGAAAATCAGCTCGCTGCCGCAGGTTGCCTACCCCTGATTTAGATTGTAAATTCTTCAGGGCATGGGCCATCTACTGTTCTCTGTTTGTACTTTGCCTAGCACAATGGGGACCCACTGTTAGTTGGTCCTTAGGCACTAAGGTAGTGAATATGATTTGTTATAATAGTAACTCTCTTGCCACTTTGAGCCAAGGAAGATGGCCTTGGGATGCGTAGCCTTATTTGGGGTGTGTGAGTAATTTGATTTGATTTATCAACTTAATTTAATGTGTATTGTAATTATTTTAATTAATTAATAATAATACTTAATCATTTATATTAATTAATATGGGTTTAGGCTCACCAATTTGTTTGATCAGAAGATAAAAGTTGGTGTTTCGAATCGGGTTCCACAGAATTGATAAAGGGACCTTCGGGGGTATGACAGGAAGCTCACAGTGAGACAGATTTAGTCATAACGACTTTTTATTAAACTCAATGAAATAGTAAGTAAATTGTAAAACAGGTAGAATTACAGAGTTACAATTGTATTACTGTTATTCAGGAGATACATATGATGATACAATATTATGTGCTGCAAACTTTGGTTAATATTCACACCCTGTTTTGATAAACTGATGTTGGCCTCGCCTCTGGCGGTTCTGGTTTCACAGCTCTTGCAAGTGAAACTAATGCAAAGAGCTGTCAAAGCTACTTTGGAATTTACTTTTTAGCTCAACTAAATAATCTAATACACAAATTAAAATACAGTTTAGAGAGACCAAGCTTAGCCGAGTCCCTTTTGAACTTAAAGTTTGAAAAGAAAATAAGTGCGGCCTATTACTGGTTAATAGCTGTTGTAGATGGATAGCATGAATACGTAGCTGAAGATGGTGAAGTGTAGAGAAGGAGGAGGTCGAGGTGGGGGTGGGGATACCATAGTGAGGACCTCTTTTTATAGAAATAAATGCCGGAAATCCTTCCTCTTATGCCCAAATTTCAGTCTTCCCCCATAGAAATGTTAGGGTACGCTTACTCCATAGGCTAGTATGTGTGTGCGTATGGATGACAGGTATCTGCGCACTTGTGGGGTACTTGTTAAGTCTGTGAGTACAACTTTGAAAAATCCCCTTTGCTATTCTTCATTGTCTGTTGGTCTAGGTAAAGGGTCTTAGACCTAAGCATAGACACTTTATTTGGGTATAGGAAAAACAGTTGCTTTTCTGGGTAAAAGGGCACAGGATGTAGCTATGCTAACTTTGCTTTAGCTTAAAATGCAGGTTTTTCGCCTGTAGGTTTCTTGCATTACAGCCAAATGTATTTTTAATATGAATTAATAAACCTATCACAATACTGTACTTATAAGAAAAGAGAGATTTATGCAGGCAAGCAGATGAATCCTGAGAGCTACAGATGTTACTGTCTAAAAATGAGATGGGGTTAAAACTATGGAATATTCTTTGTGACAAGTATCCCACAAATTCCACTGACCTCCCGTGTTTTCTTTGCCTGCAGTAGGGTTTCCAGTTTCCAAACCTTATGTGATCTCGCAGCTGGAACAAGGGGAAGAGCCATGGGTCCCGGACCTCCAGGGCTCTGAGAAAGAAGTGGTCCCGAGAGCTGCCTTTGCAGGTGAGGAATTGGTTCAACAACTGCTTAGGAATGCAGGAAACATTTGGGATGCCCTACAAAGACCCTGTGAGCTCTTCAAGTTCAGGATTGTTCCCTGCAGATGTGGAATCATTATGGCAGATATCACTCATGGCTTCCCTCCTATTCTGACTGACAACTGGCAGCAGGTCCCTCCCCGATCTCTCTTTCTCCTGAGAGTTATGGTGCAATGAGGACCCAGAACTGATCCCTTCCTCTCTTCTCTGTGGAAGGGTTTGGGGAAAATCAGTACCTGATATGTTTGATCTCTCCCACATATATTTTGGTTTGTTCATCCCTTTTTCCATTCCTCTCTCTGACATTTCCTTTTTCTCAGGCACAGGGAGTGACCTATGTCTGGATTCTCTCTGTCTCCCATCCGGCGATGGCCTGGCGAGTGAGAACGAGGAGGAGAAACCCCAGCAGGAAGACACTGTGCAAGTAGATCCACATTGGCTGTTATCAGGAAGATCCAAAGGGAATGTTTCCAGGAGTTGTGCACTCCCAGAAAACACAAAAGCCTGTGAGACTCAGCAGAGGCCAGAGGAAAACTACAGTAGCCACTCAGACCTTATTCCACGCAACAGAATCAACTTGGAAGAGACACACTACATGTGCCCTGAGTGCGGAAAAAGCTTCAATCAGCGCTCTCACCTTATCAGACATCAGAGAATCCACACAGGGGAGAAGCCCTACACATGCTCTCAGTGCGGGAAAAGCTTCGGGCGGCGCTCTCACCTTATCAGACATGAGAGAATCCACACAGGGGAGACGCCCTACATGTGCCCTGAGTGCGGGAAAAGCTTCAGTCGGCGCTCACACCTTATCATACATTGGAGAATCCACACAGGGGAAAGGCCCTACACATGCCCTGAGTGTGGGAAAAGCTTCCATCAGAGCTCAAACCTTATTGCACATCAGAAAATCCACATAAGAGAGAACTGTTATAAATCCCTTGACTAGGGCTGGAGAAAGATTTTTTTTTTTAATCACATTTGCTAATTCCCTTCTTTGGGGTCAGTCCTGTGATCTTTTCTATCAACTCCTTTCCTTTGAGTCGAAGGAGTGTGTGTCCCTCCAGGCAGGAATGTTCGTCAGCTCCTGATGGGGGAGAGGTTTGATTCCAACAAGCTACACTGAGGCTAAAACTACCTGTGCCTGACATCCGCTAGGGCTGTACATGGCGTTGGCTGCTCAAGTTAGTGATCTTGGTGTAACAAGACAATTATAGTTGTAGAGCAGATGCAGCCCAGGTGCAGTGGTTGGCATTAGCTTCCCCCTTGACCTGACCTAAACTCCATCACTTTCCCTAGTCTAAACAAACCCTGAGCATCCCGGTTATACTGTTCCCCCATTTCAAAGCCATTGTTAGTCATCGAGTTCACTCTTGGGGAAGAAGTTGTTTCACTCCCAGTTGCTCTGATGTTGGTTCAGGTTGTGCTGCAGAGCAGATATTTTTACTACCATTTTTTTCACTTAAAATATATTGAACTATAACAAAGAGCAGGAACAGGGCAGGGATAGGGGAAAATGTCATTTCACCCTCTGTAACAACAGAAGAAAATGGGGTAAATCAGAGGGATTCCCTTATTCCCCATCACCATCCCAGTCCCCTTTTTGTGCAGTTGGTTAGGTCAGTATTTTTTCTAAAGGGCTGGGAAGAGGATTCCCTCATAAATAACTTGTAACTAAACAAAGTGCCCAGGCATTGGGCTCCCAAAGCAGTTGTGGCCCAGGCCCTGCAGGAAGTGGCTCCTGAAGAGATCTCCTTCCTCATTAGCTGCATATTGCCTATTATTTGGGAAATACAATCCCTATCGAGGTAGAGATGGGAAACATGGAAGTGACTTTTCTCTTCAGCTCACCCCTGGGAGATGCTGCAAATGTGTAGAAAATGAAATCCGTGTTGAATGTGCTATAGCTGCAGAAAGATACCTCTTTTTAATAGAGACCTGACATTTGTTGTCTTACAGGGATTCTAAGTCACACCTGAATTTAGTCCCTAATTAAAATCTGTGCCAGCACATTAAAGAATTAAAAGGGCATAGTTGGGGGAGTTGTACCTCACTGTCGCTACTAATCTGTTGTGCGGTTGGAGAAGAATTCTACACCAGAGAAGTGTAAAATTACTCCAAGGAAGGTCAAAGATTTGACAAGAACTCAGGTAGAAATTGCAGGTACTAGTGGTTGATTTTCACCCCCGAGATGGAAGCTATGGTGACCTGTGGCCCAGGTAAACTATGTTTAGAACCCTGCTCCCTAGTTAAGTGGCATTGATCACACTCCTGAAGGACGCCATGATTAAATTGGGCACAACTGTCTTTTACCATTTGGCTCCAAAGTTTCATGAAGCACAGAGAGAAACAGCTGATTCCTTCAGAGCCATTCCATGCCTACGGGTCCCAATCTGGCTGCCTCGTTGGACAAGAAGCACTTCCCTGCTGGCCAAACAATGGTAGCCAATGAGGGAATGTATCAGATGTGAAGTTCAGACTGCAGGATACTTGAATGCTGAGTCCAGAGTTTGTGGTTTAGTCCAGGCCTGCACAACTCGTAAAGCGGCGAGGGCAATATTACTCCAAAGAAAACAGCGGAGGGATGAAACCCCCCCGGCCTCACTGAACACCACCCCCCAGCGCTGCCGAGCCCCTCCCTGAAACAATCCCCCCCAAGCGCCACCCGCCCCATGGAAACAAACCCTCCTTCCCCAGCACCGCCCTGCCCAAACGGTGGCATTGAACCTTCGTAATATGTTATAGCGGGCCTCTAAGGTAGTATAATTAAGGTAGAAGTAGAATAAAATCTTCCCCCCACTTTGTAATCAGTTGCCCTGTGGAGTGAATGAGGTGGGACTGAGGAAGGCAGCACCTCCAGACAGCTGCAACCCTTGGAGAGCGGCTGGGAGCCAGACCAGATCAGCAGAACAGGTCAGCCACTGACTCATAGCTTGTCTCCTCAGTCCCCTGCTGCTGGCTCACCAGCCCCTCCCACTCGCCTCCTCAGCCCCCCCCTTCCATGCTGTCAGCTCAGCCACCCCTTTGCCACTGCCTGCCCACTCGCCTCCTCAGCCCCCCTCCCTCACCTGCTATTGTGTCATACAGGAGGCCTGTGATATGCAGGGGGTCAGATTAGATGCTCTAATGGTTTCTTCTGGCCATAAAGTCGACTAATTTCTGAAAAACTGAGTGTAGCATGGGGAGCAGCGTCTGATGTTTCCCTGTCTAGCCGGCTTGCTGCCTAGAACGAACGCTCCTTGAGTGGGGTGATCCACAGGGACTAGCGCAAACCTGCAAACTGCCTGGCCAGGGGCAGGACATTAGCCCAGCAAGGGAGGGGTGTGGCAGTGACATCACAAAGGCCTTTTAAAGGACCTCAGACTATTGGTCAAAGGTGGTGGGGAGGTGGTGACCTCACAGAGAGATGCTGACATCAGCCAGGCAGGACAGGGGCGAGGGGCCAGGGAAACCTCAGAGACCCCTGTGGCTTTGCTCCAGCAAGTCTCCTCCTCCAGGTCTCTCTTTGAGGACTGAGAGAGTATTCGGGTTCACGGACGTGAGCACCAGGAGGAACCTCTTTCGAGTTTTCTCCTTCCCTTTTCGTGATTTTACTAGAAAACAGCTGTCCCTGTTTAGAAGGTAAGAGCCTCCTGGAGGTTTGAAACCTGTTCAGTCTGATCCATCTGGTGACAGTTGAATTCTAGGCATGGAAAACACAAGCTTAAGGAGGCAGAAGTTTATTGCGCACTTGGGATTTTGTCCCTTAGAATTACTGGGGACATTAGGGTTTGTTGTTTTTCTTTCACCTTTTCCTCCATCTCTCCCTCCCTCCCTCTTTTCTCTTCGTCTCTTGCTTCTTTTGTCCTTTCTCCTGTTCCCCTCCCAACATTAGGAGAGGTTTGTGTGTGTGTGTGCGGGGGAGGGCTCTGCAGTTCCCACTGTGGGAGGTCCATCCAAAAATGTGGGGCTGAAATAGAGCTCGGGCAGTGATTCCCCATCAGTGACCTGGGCCATCCTTTGGGCTCTCTGGTGAGAAACCTCAGCCTCCCGTCCTCAGTCTCTACCCTGATTGGCTGAGCAGGGGGTTATTGACAGGGAGGAGACTCAGGTCCTTGTTCTTCTCTTTTAAGACCAAGGAAATAAGTCAGAACCAGTTCTGTGTTTGATCAATTTTGCTGCTTCTCTATATTAATGGTCTCTGAGCAGTTCATGATTCTCTCTAACTTTGCAGTTCTCCTCAAATACTTGCTGAATAATTACTGTCACTGTTGGTCTGGAGCTCATCTGAGAGCACTTTACTCAGGTCATTCCATATCTGAAATTCAAGATCTGATGGTTAGTTTGAAAATCAGGGCTCTTGTGTCCTATTCCCAACTCTGCCACTGACTGGCTGTGTCACGTAAGACAAGTCAATTCTCCTTTCTCAGCCTTGGCTTCTCCCTCTTTCAAGTAGGGATAATAATGATCTGCTCCTACCTAGCTCAGTACACTCACTCTTCCCCAACACACACACTGTCTCTCCCCACACACACACAGTCTCCACACTGCAGTTGAAAAGCAGCTGGCAATCTAGTAGGATGCCCAGGGAACAATGGGGGAGAGAAACCTGCATGACTGCAAGTGCAGCCATGGAGACCCCACACACCAGCCTTGCCTAGCTGGCAAGAATCAAACCTCCACAGAAATACCCTGTGGCTTCTAACCCAGCTCCCTAAGGCCTCAGCCACAACCACTTAACACAGGGGCCTTTTTAAACTCTGGTTCTGTTCTCACTGAAGGGTCATTTCCAATTGTTCACTCAGACCAGCTTCCCCAGCGCATTCACTGCTGTGCAGCTCTGTACGTGTGGCCATGGCTGAGCAGCCAGAGTTCCTGCCCATTTCCCTACTGGCTGGAGCATGGCTAGTGTGTGTTTGTGGTTAATGACGTTGCTGTAGATGGTTCGTTTCCTGCCTTGGCAATTCAGACAGTCCCTTTTCCCAACATATCTCCAGCACATCAGTCCCTGGCTGGGTCTCCTGGGCAGTGGAAAACATCCCTTGTTTGGCCCTGCCAAGGGGATCGTGCAGAGCTGAGACGCCCCTCGGCTTGGATCAAAGGGGGAGTTGGATGGAATTTATCACACAACCCTCCCTGCTCCCCAGAGCCCCACGGGGAGAAGCTAGAGAAGGGGGAGTCATTCCTCCCCTGCACTCCCAGAAGAGCTGCTAGCAGGGCCGCCCAGAGGCAGGGGCAAGGGGGGGCTGGAGCACATGACTTATGAGGAGAGGCTGAGGGAACTGGGATTGTTTAGTCTGCAGAAGAGAAGAATGAGGGGGGATTTGATAGCTGCTTTCAACTACCTGAAAGGGGGTTCCAAGGAGGATGGATCTAGACTGTTCTCAGTGGTAGAAGATGACAGAACAAGGAGTAATGGTCTCAAGTTGCAGAGGGGGACGTTTAGTTGGACATTAGGAAAAACTTTTTCACTAGTAGGGTGGTGAGGAACTGGAATGGGTTACCTAGAGAGGTGGTGGAATCTCCTTCCTTAGAGGTCTTTAAGGTCAGGCTTGACAAAGCCCTGGATGGGATGATTTAGTTGGGTTTGGTCCTGCTTTGAGCAGGGGGTTGGACTAGATGACCTCCTGAGGTCCCTTCCAACCCTGAGATTCTATGATTCCCTGCTGGCTCACTGCTCACCTCTGTGCCCACTTGCCCACCCGCTCGCCCACCTGCTCCCCACTTGCCCCCTCACCCCTCCAAGTGTAAAGCCTCATTCACAGACCCAGGGGTCACTATATCACTGCACACAGCAGTCACTCACTGCAGTTGTAGATAAATCTCTGCATTATGCATTTTTGTATAATTTGTCTATGACTTTGTATTGAACCTTGGTAATATGTTATAGCGGGCCCCTAAGGTAGTGTAATTAAGGTAACAGAAAAATGTCTTTTTGCTAGAAGTACAATAAGATCTTCCCCCCACTTGGTAACCCGTCGCCCTGTGGAGTGAATGAGGTGGGACTGAGGAAGACATGGAAGGCAGCACCTCCAGACAGGTGCAACCCTTGGGAGCCCGACCAAGGCCAATCAGACTTGGCAAGTGGGCTGGCTAGAGAAGAGCCGACACACTGACGGCCTCGGGGGTTAGGAGCAAGCACCTTCCTGTGGGAACCCCCTCTGTGCAGCACTGGGACAACCCCCAGCCCAGAGAAAAGCAGCAAAAAGGACCAACAGACACTGTCCCAGATTTTGAAGCTGGGAGATTTGTCCCTCTCCATCCACCGACTTGCCGCTTACCTCCTCGCTCCCCTCCCACAGTATAAAGCCTCATTCAAAGGCCCAGCGGTCACTATATCACTGCACACAGCAGTCACTCAATGCAGTACCAAAAATTAAAATACTGAAAATGGATGCTCCCCTCCATCCACCGACTCGTTGCTCACCTCCTTACCCCCCCCCCCCAAGTATCAGGGTCAGCAGATTTGTAGAAATTTTGGTGGTGCCCAGAACACTCAGAGCCCACCCCACCCCCCAAACTCTGCTCCCCACCTGCCTAAGGCTCTGCAAGGGAGTTTGGGAGGGGGGAGGAGGTCTGGGGTGCAGGCCCTGGGTTGGGGCAGGGGTTTGGGGTGTAAGATGGTTGAGAGATTGGGGTCTGGGATGGAGTTGGGTACAGGCTCTGGAATGGAGCTTGGGTGCTGGGTGCAGGCTCCGGGCTGGGGCACAGGGTGAGGGTGCAGGATGGGTGGACACAAGGGCGGCTCTAGGCACCAGCAAAGCAAGCAGGTACTTGGAGCAGCCCATTTGCAGGGGCAGCAGCTTGGCAGGGATCCAGCCTGGGAGCTGAGAACCAACAGGGAGCCCTGGGAGCTGTAGTTCCTTGGTTAGCTCCCTGCCTATAGAGCAAGCCCTGGAGCAGGGAAAGAACTACATTTCCCAGCATTCCCTTGGCTGCTATCAACAGGAAAGGAAGGGGGAGGGAGTATGGTAGCTGAAACCTCATGCTGCACCTTGCTGTGAATGGAGAGGGGGGTGGCGCTGTGAATGGGGAACAAGTGTGTCCAAGGAGTAGAAAGCTTTGGCCCAGAAGCAGCAAAATTCATCAGAGAACTGGTTCTGACTTATTTACTTGGTCTTAAAAGAGAACAACAAGGATCTGAGTCTCGTCCCTGTCAATAACCCCCTGCTCAGCCAATCAGGGTAGAGACTGAGGATGGGAGGCTGAGGGTTCTCACCAGAAAGCCCAAAGGATGGCCCAGGTCACTAGTGGGGATCACTGCCCGACCACTGTTTCAGCCCCACATTTTTGGGTGGAGCTCCCACAGTGGGAGCTGCAGAGCACTCCCCCGCAACACACACACACACACCGCACCTACCTCCCAGTGTTGGGAGGAGAACAGGAGAAAGGACAAAAGAAGCAAGACACAAAGAGAAAGGAGGGAGGGATGGAGGAAAAGGTGAAACAAAAAGGACAAACCCTAATGTCCCCAGTGATTCTAAGGGACAAAATCCCACGTGCGCAATAAAATTCTGCCTCCTTAAGCTCGTGTTTTCCATGCCTAGAATTCAACTCTCACCAGATGGATCAGACTGAACAGGTTTCAAACCTCCAGGAGGCTCTTACCTTCTAAACAGGGACGGCTGTTTTCTAGTAAAATCACTAAAAGGGAAGGAGAAAACTCAAAAGAGGTTCCTCCTGGCGCTCACATCCGTGAACCCGAATACTCTCTCAGTCCTCAAAGAGAGACCTGGAGAAGGAGACTTGCTGAAGCAAAGCCACAGGGGTCTCTGAGGTTTCCCTGGCCCCTCGCCCCTGTCCTGCCTGCCTGATGTCAGCATCTCTCTGTGAGGTCACCACCTCCCCACCACCTTGGACCAATAGGCTGAGGTCCTGCAAAAGGCCTTTGTGATGTCACTGCCACACTCCTCCCTTGCTGTGCTAATGTCCTGCCCCTGCCTAGGCACTTTGCAGGTTTGAGCTACTCCCTGTGGATCACCCTATTCAAGGAGCATTCGTTCTAGGCAGCAAGCCGGCTAGACAGGAAAACATCAGATGCTGCTCCCAATGCTACACTCAGTTTTTCAGAAATTAGTCAACTTTATGGCCAGAAGAGACCATTAGAGCATCTAATCTGACCCCCTGCATATCACAGGCCTCCTGTAGGACACCGTAGCTACTTTTGAGGCAAACACATTCCAGAAAGGCATCTAGTCTTCATTAAACAACATCAAGAGATGGAGAATGCACCACTTTCCTTGGTAGCTGTTCCTTTGGTGAATCATCCTCGCTGTTGAATATTTGAGCCTTAATTGTAATATGAATTTGTCTCTTTTCACCTTCCAGACATTGGGTCTTGTTATGCTTTTCTCTGCTAGATTAAAGAGCCCTTTAATATCCAATCTTTTCTCTCCATTAAGACACTTCAACACTTCAGTGAAGTCACCTTTCAATCTTCTTTTGATCAGCTAAACAGGTTGAGCTCTTTCAATAGCTCACTAGAAGGCATTTTTCTCCAGCCCTCAAAACATTTGGTGGCTCTTTGCTGCCCCAAACTCTAATTTCACAACATCTTTTTCAAATGAGGACACCAAAACTGGAGGCTATTCCAGTATCAGTCTCACTGATGCTGTGTCACCTCCTGTGACGTTATTGACATAATCTGTAACTGTATAGATCACCGTTGTGACCGCTGTTCTATATTTGCAGCCAATATTGTAGAAAGGTTGTTGTGTAAGGGGTCTATGGAGAGGTTCTGATTGGCTGATTATAATGATGCTATCTCTAGATGTGTATCATTTTTGTAGTTGACGTTATGAATATTCGTTCTATGCTGCCCGTATTTTAAACTTGTGCTCTGCTTCTGGGAAACACCCCAGACAAGCTGGTGTCAGTTCTGCCTAGCCGGCTTGATGCAGGTTAGGGAAATATGAGAACCACTACACTACAGAAACTCCATTACAGTGCACTGCCCTGCCCTGCCCTGCCCTCAAATTCCCTGCACTATGGTGGTGCTCACCCTGGCACACACTGATGGGCGAACCTGGAGAAACTGGCAGCAGCTCTCTGATGGGTCAGCTAGAAGAAGAGAGGACGGGAGCCAGGGATCAGGAAGTCGTCCTTACATCACCTTTGTGACTCTAGCTTGAAGGGGAGCTTCTTTTTCTTCCCCTTGCTGAGAAGCAGCAAGAGAAGAAAGAAAGGTCCGGTGAGCCAACTGGGTGCAGAAGCCAATGCTGCCTTTTCCTGCAGTGAAGCCCAAAATGAGGGACTTGCATTGAGTAAAGGCAGTGCTGTGCTTCCAGAAAAGAGCCCACTGCTGCAGGAAGAGGGATGAAACAGCCTACTGAAGCCTGGGATTGAACCAGGGACCTTTAGATCTTCAGTCTAACATTCTCCCAACTGAGCTACTTCAGCACCTGCAGCAGACCTTTTTGGGCTGTTGCTGCTCACCTTGAAGTTTATTCTCCATAAACCATCTCTCCAGTCAACAATGGCCAATGCAAGACGGAGATCGCTTGCTATTTTAGCCCTTGGAAACATCATCAACTAGTCTCTGGATCTCTCAAATGCTGCGCTTCAGTTCATGGGGGAAAGGCGAGAGAAGCGACCTTTGACCAGGGAAAGCAGGAGTTAGGGGTTAACATCCTAATGCTGTCTGTCTCCGACTGTAACACTATTTAATACTGGCCCACCCTGTGCTGGTGACAGTTCCATTTCTAGATGTTAGTACATTTCAGTTACTGTCAAAATTAAAAGTTTCTATATGCTTAAAAGAAATGATTTTTTAATTTGCTTATATATGGCATGAATAAATACAGATTTACAGATCCTAGCATGAACATTTATTGTCTTATATGATAGAGAAAATCCTGCATCCAGATTGTGCATCGAAATCATGAAATGAGCTACAAATGCAATAAAAATAAGGTATTCAATGGTTTAACATATGGAGCGGGGCTGGGGGAGGTTCCGAAGACACGTCTTGCCTGGGATGCCACTTGGTCTAGGGGAGGCCCTGTCAGGGAAAACAGGAGTTAGTCTCACACGCCTATTTCCAGGCTGTAATCTGTGGGTGACCTGCTCTGGGGGAGGGATCGCAGCAGCCCAGACTCAGGGCTGGAACAGGCCCCGGATTGAGGGGGTGGCTGCAGGGTTTGCAGCGCTCTGATGTCTCAGACAATGTGTCTCTCCCAAAGCCTCAGATCTGCATCCCCAGAAGGCTCCTGCGCTGCCTCCGCTCCTTTCACAGTCTATAGCAAGGAGCAGCAGCAAGGGTCAGGGATGAGCCATAGGCACTAGGTGGGGGGCAGAGGCTTCAGGAGGAAACCCAGCCCCCAGAGCAGAGGGGGATAGGAGGCTTTTTCTCTCTCCTTAGCCACGGGCTATAGCTCCGAGAGCTCTGTGAAATGCCTCCCGCCCACAGCCTGGGGAAGGGGAAGGAGTCTCAGGTTCTAGCTCGATTTGGAGGAGGATCACTGGACCCTAGAACCACTCGCTGCCCTTTCCCGGAGAAACCTGTGATGCCCAGAACGGGGCTGAGATAAATGCTGACAGGAGTCTGGAATTGCTCCCCTGGAATAGCAGCAGGACTGGGCAGCTGGAAATCTCCCCAAAGGAGCTGAAGCCTTGGTGGGTCAGACATAGATGCCCCAGGTACTGCATGGGGGGGTTAGGTTTGTTTCTGTACAAGAGCAGTGAGAGTTTTATTGCCTCAACATTTCAGTAGAAAAATTCTGACCCAAACTGTGTGTGGTGGGGAGGTCGATAGCGGTTTCTTTGGGTTTGATTTAGTTTGTTTTCTCATTCTCATTGTAAAAGCCCTGGGTCATTTTGATGGGAACAATGTTTGTGGAAGGCCAAGGACAAGTAAGAAAAGTTAAAAATCTGCGTTGGAGTGAGGGGGTCTGTGTGGGCCAGGGCAGGGGTGGAGATTTTCATGGGGAGGGGGTTAGGGGATAAACGAGAGGCTTTTGCGGGAACACAGGGGGATGTTTTGCAGTTTAACCTCCCCACTTCCCTGTGCTGCTGCCCAGCTCCGACCCCACTGACACCCCTGTGACGAAGTGGGAATTTTCTGGATGTTTTGTTTGCAGCTTGTGTGTACCTCAGTTTCCCCTATTTGTTGCATGATTATCTAGGTTAAAGGTCCAAAATGTGGGGCGCCCCCTGCCAGGGGGAATGGAGTAACATTCAGGGGGATACAGCTGGGCCGGGGCCAGCCCCCATGGGGGTGGGGAGGAGGAGCCACCCAGCTCCACTCTTGGCTCCAGCCCCAGCTCTGGCCCCTGCCTCAGCCCCCTTACCCCTGTCTGTGTCCCTTCCCCCTTAGCTGCGGCCCCACTCCCAGCCACGACTCGGGGGGAGCATGGACAGGGGTGGGGGGCATGACCCTGAAGTGTTTTGGGACCACGGATCTCGGTGGTGGGACAAGGGGGTTAAATCTTGGCAGAGACCCCCAAAGGGCAGGTGTGGCTGCTGTCGAGCTGCCTGGGCCCAGACAATGGCCACAAATTCTGTCTCCTAGCAACCGATGGCCGGGGCGCACCTGCTGCAAGAGGCCAGCTGGCCGGGAGGAGTCGGAGAACAAAGAACGAGCTGGAGGCCAGGTGAGCAGGTTGCCAGGGAAACAGGACAAAGGACAGAAGAGGGGCAAAGGGCCTGGCTGAGTCGGGCTGTTGGGAGCAAGGAGTCTGCTGGGTTGGGGACTCGAGGGGAGAGCCCAGGCTCTGAGTTCGGGGTCTCCCCAAGATGGACGTTGCTGAATCTTCCTGCTTCCTGTGCGAACACAGAACTTTCCCAGGCTGGATCCCAGACCCCTAACAAACCTTCTGTTGTACAGCGCTGGCTGAGAGTCACTGGTGACTGTGGAAGTTGGGGGTGCAGGACTCCCCTTCGGGGGGGGTGAGGCTTTCCGAGGTGTCCGATTCAGGTGGACTCCCCCGCAACACACACACACACACCGCACCTACCTCCCAGTGTTGGGAGGAGAACAGGAGAAAGGACAAAAGAAGCAAGACACAAAGAGAAAGGAGGGAGGGATGGAGGAAAAGGTGAAACAAAAAGGACAAACCCTAATGTCCCCAGTGATTCTAAGGGACAAAATCCCACGTGCGCAATAAAATTCTGCCTCCTTAAGCTCGTGTTTTCCATGCCTAGAATTCAACTCTCACCAGATGGATCAGACTGAACAGGTTTCAAACCTCCAGGAGGCTCTTACCTTCTAAACAGGGACGGCTGTTTTCTAGTAAAATCACTAAAAGGGAAGGAGAAAACTCAAAAGAGGTTCCTCCTGGCGCTCACATCCGTGAACCCGAATACTCTCTCAGTCCTCAAAGAGAGACCTGGAGAAGGAGACTTGCTGAAGCAAAGCCACAGGGGTCTCTGAGGTTTCCCTGGCCCCTCGCCCCTGTCCTGCCTGGCTGATGTCAGCATCTCTCTGTGAGGTCACCACCTCCCCACCACCTTGGACCAATAGGCTGAGGTCCTGCAAAAGGCCTTTGTGATGTCACTGCCACACTCCTCCCTTGCTGTGCTAATGTCCTGCCCCTGCCTAGGCACTTTGCAGGTTTGAGCTACTCCCTGTGGATCACCCCACTCAAGGAGCGTTCGTTCTAGGCAGCAAGCCGGCTAGACAGGAAAACATCAGATGCTGCTCCCAATGCTACACTCAGTTTTTCAGAAATTAGTCGACTTTATGGCCAGAAGAGACCATTAGAGCATCTAATCTGACCCCCTGCATATCATAGGCCTCCTGTAGGACACCGTAGCTACTTTGGGGGCAAACACATTCCAGAAAGGCATCTAGTCTTCATGAAATGACATCAGGAGATGGAGAATCCACCACTTTCCTTGGTAGCTTGTTCCTGTGGTGAATCATCCTCGCTGTTGAATTTTTGTGCCTTAGTTGTAATATGAATTTGTCTCTTTTCACCTTCCAGCCATTGGGTCTTCTTATGCCTTTCTCTGATATATTAAAGAGCCCTTTAATACCCAATCCTTTCTCTCCATTAAGGCACTTCAGCACTTCAATGAAGTCACCTTTCAATCTTCTTTTGATCAGCTAATCAGGTTGAGCTCTTTCAATAGCTCACTAGAAGGCATTTTTCTCCAGTCCTCAGAACATTTGGTGGCTCTTTGCTGCCCCAGCTCCAATTTCACAACATCTTTTGCAAATGAGGACACCAAAACTGGAGGCTATTCCAGTATCAGTCTCACTGATGCTGTGTCACCTCCTGTGACGTTATTGACATCTTTAACTGTATAGATCACTATTGCAACCACTGTTCTATATTTGCAGCCAATATTACAGAGAAGTGGTCGTGTAAGGGGTCTATGGAGAGGTTCTGATTGGCTGATTATAATGATGCTATCTCTAGATTTGTATCATTTTTTTGTAGTTGACATTATGAATATTGGCTCTATGCTGCCTGTATTTCAAACGTGTGCTCTGCGTCAGGGAATGATACCTTTTGTTTAATTGATGAAAACACAAACTAGACACTTAGAGGATTGGAACGGATTTCAGCTGATGGACAGGTTTGCTAGGTTTTTATGCATTTGGACAGCAAAATGTTGAGTGTTCACATTCATTTCAAGCATCCTTGTATGGTGGAGCTCCTCAACATAATGGAGAATGGAAATGAAAATGTTTTTCTTTTCTTTAAGAGGGCACCTAGTTTTGAACAAAGGACCACTTGATCTGCAATCAAACACTCTACCACTGAGCTGTACCCCCAGTGCAACAGGAATATGGAATTGTGATCTCCAGGACTTTGAAGGACAGACCCTGCTTCATCGAGCTCCTTTGCCATTCCCAGACCACAGGTGGTTTTAAAAATGGGGTTTGATTAAACTTCTTAAATGTGGTAAACACCACAGCTTGCACCCCCACTGATATAGCTTCTCCCCATGACAGAGCTGCCACCTCCTGGGGAAGTGGATTGACTACACCAACAGGAAAACTCTCCCCCCTCAGCATGGAGCAGTGGTTCTCAAGCTGTGGGTCAGGACCGCAAAGTGGGTCGTGACCCTGTTTTAATGGGGTCACCAGGGCTGGCATTAGAGTTGTTGGGTCCTGGGGCTGAAGCCAAAAGTCTGAGCCCCCCATCCAGGGCTGAATCACTCAGGCTTTGGTTTTGCCCTCCCCCCACTGGAGCTCAGTCTTTGGCACTCTCCCCCCCCCCGAGTGGAGGGGCTTGGTCTCTCTTTCCAGGGCTATGTATTAAGTTATTTTGGCAGAAGGAGGTTGTAGTGAAAGGACGTTTGAGAAACCCTGGCATAGAGCATCTCCATTACTGAGCTGCAGCAGCATAGACTCTCTGTTGGAAATATTGACCTGGCCTTAGCCTCTGAATATATCTAGGCTTGGCTCCCTGTGGCACTGTTGTGATCAGACCCTGAAAGTACAGCCATGGAGACACCACACACCAGCCTTGCCTAGCTGGCAAGGATCAAACCTTCACAGAAAGACACCCATGGTTTTCTAGCCCAGCTACTTAAGGCCTCAGCCACAACCACTTAACACAGGGGCCTTGCTACACTCTGGTTCTGTTCTCACTCAAGGGTCATTACAAATTGTTTGCTCAGACCAGCTTCCCCAGCACACTCACTGCTGTGCAGCTCTGTAAGTGTGGCCATGGCTGAACAGCCAGAGTTCCTGCCCATTTCCCTACTGGCTTTAGCATGATTAGAGTGTGTTTGTGGTTAATGATGTTGCTGTAGATTGTTCATTCCCTGCCTTGGCAATTCAGACAGTCCCTTTTCCCGTTGTATCGCCAGCACCTCTGGGAGTCCAATAACAGAGGCAGGTTTTCTCTGGGCACTGAGATTTTTGAGGGCGTTGGTGGCTCCTTTCTTTCCTCACCCTGGAGTAAACTCAGTTTTTTATTCCATCCTTGATGACTCATGGAATAACAACAGCAGCATGAAGAGGAGAGTGAATATCTCACTGCCAGGGGGAAGGTGGACGCATTCCCTCTGTCTGACCATTGCCATTGCAGGAGAGAAGGTTTCAGTGGAATTGAATGCCCTGGCTCAGACAATAGACACAGGGAGGTTTTGCTGTTCATGGATCTGTGCAAAGGAAATTGTGTGTCTGTGTGAAAATGAGGAGGGATATGAAATGCCCACGTGGTGGTGCCTAAGGCAAAAGGGAACCCTAGAGGATTAGAATACGATAAGTTTTCAAGCAACATGTTTCTTACTTTGCCCATCTGTTAGTTTTGATGATTATCGATGGAAAGATTTTGCCATTGGGTCGTGTGTTTACGCAGAAATTGACGTTTACCAACAAATACATAATTCTTCCAAGCCTGCCTAGTCTGCCGGTGGTGAGTTTAGAGGGACACACTTTAACTGCCACGAGTCCCTCATTTCAGGCTATGCAGCAGGAAAAGGCAGCATGGGCTTCTGCACCGAGTTGGCCCACCTGACCTTTCATTCTTCTCTTGCTCTTTGTCAGCAAGGGGAAGAAAAAGAAGCTCTCCCTCAAGCTGGAGTCACAAGGGCGACGTAAGGACCACTTCCTGAGTGCCCGCTCCAGTCCTCTGCTCTGCCAGCTGACCCATCGAAGGGCTGTCACCACTTTCTCCAGGTTTGTCCATCGGTCTGTGCCAGGGTGAGCAACAGCCAAGCAGATGGAGTTTCTGTAGTGTAGTGGTTATCACGTTTGCCTAACACACAAAAGGTCCCTGGTTCAGAAACATGCTGGCTTCCTTTTGCCAGATCCCCTTGCTGTTCAGGAAGGCCTCCTCCTTCTCCTATTGGCCTGTCCCTGGGATAACTCCAACCCCTGCATGACAGAGGGTGCTGACAGCAGTGGAGAAAGCACCTTGGCATCAGGCTGGAGAACCTAGAGGAGTGCGGCGTGTTACCTTTTGGAGGCTTGTGGCTTGGCCTCCTCTGCTGTTGGAGGTTGGCCGGTGGAGGCCGGCTCTTCCTGCTGGCCTCCTCTGCGTGACTTGCCAAAGGCGGAAGTGAGGCAGGAATGGGGCAAAAGAGGAAAGTCGAGCTGAGGAAGGCAGGGCAGAAGCTAAGCGCCTCAGTGCGGCTAAGTGGGGTGAGTAGAGCGTCACCATTCGTTCTGCAAAGCCGGGGGAGGTGCGGTTGGCTGCTGGGAGGCAGAATCCTGTGTCTGCCTCTTGGCTTCCCAGGGATGGCTCCTTGCAGCCCAGGAGAAGCGGGTTCTAGGGGGACGGAAAAGCAGCAATGGCGAGGCTGAGTGGGCTCCTTTCTGGCCGACATGGTGGGCTGTGGTGGGTCTGGGAGTTGCCTGTAAGCCATAAGTGGACTTGGTGAAGTGAAAACCGCTGCTCCATTCTGGCTGACCTGGGGGCGCCATTGATGACATGGGAGTGGGGGCAGGGTGCTGGCTGTGAGCAAATGGGATCCAGGAAGCCCCAGCCTGCCCCTCCAGGGGCTGAGTCGTCTTCTTCTCTCCTGCCATGGGGAGCCCGGCCTTAAGCCTGCCCAGCATGCACTGCAGCTCGAGCATTAAGCCTTCCTGTGTGCATAACCGAACTACGACCTAGTGTAATAAGGTGTAAAGTTTAGATTGTGAATTTATCTTTAATTTCCATGGTAATTTACTTTGATCTTTTATGCCTACCACTTATAATCCTTAAAACTCCATCTTTCTGTAGTTAATAAATCTGTTTTATGAAACTGGTGTATTTTGCTTGAAGTTCTTAGGAAATCTCAGCTCCATTACAAGGCTGGTTCATGTACTATTCACAGTGAGGGAGGGGTGGACCATGCGTAATAAACTCACTATTGTGTCATTCAGGAGGCCTGTGATATGCAGGGGTTCAGATTAGATGCTCTATTGGTCTCTTCTGGCAGCGATCCCAGGAGTGCCCAGTGCACAGAGTGTGTGTGGGAGAATCCCCGGTGCTAGGCCAGGGGGTGCCCCTGTAAAGCACCAGGGGATCCCGCAGGGGGGAGGAGGGGGTGCCAGGCAAAGGGCAGGGCAGATCCTGCTGGAGGGCGGGGAGGTCCTAGGCAGGTAGTGAGGGACTGAGTTCCCAGTGGGGGTCCCTTTTGGGGGGTCTCTGGCTGTTGGGGTCTCTTGGTGGGGGGAACCCTTTGGGATTCCCAACCTGGCAATGAAGATCTGGTGGGGTTCTCTGGCCGGTGGGGCTCTGAGGGGTATCTGAGGTCCCTGGCCAGGGACTCTGGGGGCTGGGTCCCAGGGAGTATCTGGGGGGGGGGTTGGCTGGGGCTCTGGGGGCTGCTCCTAACCTTGCTGCTTCTCCATGATTAGCTTATGCCAGAATCCTGGCTCCAAGCACTGCCCGACATTCCCTGGCCAGGCCCAGTCACCGTGATAACTTTCTAGCCACTAATCAAACACTGTGAGGTGAAATCACAGATTTTTGCTTTTCTCCCCTCTTGAAAACTGCAGGAACTTCCAGTTCCATTGTCCTAGATTGTCCAGTCCTTGTCCTGGATCTGGGGGTGAGGGAGGTGGGAAGGGGGTCAGCGCTGGCGCACAATGGTCCCTTCCACAGCGTTCTGGACTCATTCTTTCTGAACTCTGGTTTCATTGAGACCATTGTTAATCCAGAGTCACTGCATGGAAAGACAAGGAGTGACTCCGGATGGACAGTGGGGCAAATGAGATCAGCAATTCTCCCTGTGAGGAGGGGCTCTCATTAGCTGCTCTCCCCAGAGAGCTAAAGGAGGGAAGCTGCTCAAACGCTCTGTCCCTCTCTGCTCAGGATACTGGGGTTCAGCTTCCTGGGTCAGACGCTGCAGCCTCCATTGTGATCTGGGAGACCAGGCTTAGCAGCTGCTGCTCCCCCAGTGGGGTCCTGTGCTGGGAAGTGACCTGAATTAAAGTTGCTTCTCTGCCCGGCCCAGGGGATGACTTTCTCCTGCTGGTCCTAGCCCCCTAGGGCAGCCCTGGGCCCTGTTAATACTAAATTCTGAGCCAGAGTCTCCAGGTAACTGAAAGACCTCAGGGAAAGTCCTGGGGACTGGCAAGAAAGTGACTCTGCACAAACAGCCCCTCCTCATTTCTCCTCCCACTAGCAATTGCCAGGAGAAAATCCAGCCCTGGGAGAGCAAAGCCCCCAGGAATGGGACTTTCCCAGCCAGAGGGGCAGGGAGAGAGGACGGGGAAGGAGAGACTGAAAGGGGCAGTGGTAGAAATGAGGGGGGAGAGATTTCCAGCTCTCTAGTCCACCCAGACACATGTATTGCTGCATCCCTGGGCAGAACCACTTTCCAGTGAACAAAACAAGGATCAGACAGAGGAAAAGCCAGTTCCTGACTCCATATTCCCCCTGCTGGGGTGTGGCTGCCGTGGGGTCAGTGTCCGAGGGAATCCCCCACAGTGACTCCTTTGGTTCTGCTCTTTTCTAGCCTTGTGTTCAGAGACTTTGTTAGGGGGTGAGGGGAGGGAGAAGGGAGGTTAAAAATGTGTCTGGGCTTAGCCTGGCAGGAGGGGCCAGGTCTACATTGTAATAAACAGATTGAGCATTTCCCAGCATGGCAGAATCTAGGGTGTCTGTCTGCAGGGAAAGGGCCTGGGGGAATTCTGATGTGAAATTAACTAAAACCGGTTGTGAGACGCCCACAACTGCCCTTCTCCCCCAGACAGGCTGCAGAATGACGTCCATGTTTTCCTCCAGCTCATCCCAGCCTGGCGTGGGACAGGGAAGAGAAATGGGTGCAGTGGAGCCAACTCAGGTAGAGATTATCCGGGGCTTGCTGGTGGGTTCCTGCTGGAGGAGAGGGACAGCAAATACACCGGAGATGGGAAGGTTTGCACAGTCTGGTTTGGAGGTTGGAGCGGGGCAGGAAATGCACAGGGTGGAGAAAGGAGGAGGCCAGGGTGTGGCAAACCCGCTGGGAGTTATTTAATAAGTGCCCTAGACCCAAGAGGTTCGGAGGTGGAAATGCCCTAATTTGTGAAGAAAGAAAATAGCCCACCTACATGGAGCTAGTCAAACTGACCAGACTCCCAGTGCTGGAGCCTGAGCTCACTAACCAGCGGCTGCTGTGAGATATGAAGGGGGCACCCATGAGTCAGGCTTATTGGAGCTGCCTCTCCCTTCATATCCCGCTTCTCACAAGGAGGAGGCTACTGGGCTTCCTACCAGGGAGCTCTCCCTGGACCCTACTAGGGGGTCCATCTCCTGTATCGGTCAGTGGCTAGTAGGTGTGTGATGGATCTGCTGGGAGAGACAAGGGGCTCTCTCTTCGTCCCCTCACCCTGGCATTTGCTGGATACGCTGAGCGGGGTCGGGGTGGGACTCTGTTGACTGCGATCCACCCAGAGCTTCCATTTGATTGGCTCCTCTCTGCCACAAATAGTGGGGCTGTGAGTGGGGAAAGAGGTCCTGAGTGTTGGACTCTTGCTCTTTCAGGGGCCGGTGACCTTCGAGGAGGTGGCTGTGCATTTCACCAGGGAAGAGTGGGCTCTGCTGGACCCCACTCAGAGAGCCCTCTACTGGGATGTCATGCAGGAGAACTATGAGACGGTGACCTCGCTGGGTAAGGGTTCCTGTCCCCTCGGTTCTTGGAAGGGGAAATGAAGAGAAAAGGTTCACGCCAGCCCCACGATGCCACCTCTACTCTGTCCTGTTTCAGCATCACCCCAATATGCCAGTGACACACACACACTACCAGAGACCCTCCCCTGCTGCAGAACACTTTGGGAACAGAGCACAGGAGCCGTATTGCACAGTGTCAAATAGCTCCTGTTTGCTCAAGTGAAACTGGGGGTTAGGTCTGGCATAACTGTTCCATACCCCTAATCATTTTTGTTGCCCTTTTCTGAACCTTTTCCAATTCCAATATATCTTTTTTTGAGATGGGGCGACAACATCTTCATGCAGTATTCAAGATGTGGGTCTATCATGGATTTATTTGCTGTTTTTACAATTATGATATATGATATATTCTGTCGTATCTATCCCTTTCTTAATTATTTCCAACATTGCTTGCATCATATTTTGCAATATATTCCAAATAAGGTAATTAACGTGCAACATATGTGTCGTTGTTTGGGGTTTTAAGCTTTAAAAGGCTTGTGTGATTTTTAGCTCAGGGGACAGTATTCCAATAGCTGTCACCCCTTGCGCACTTTTAACTAAGAAAAGAGCCTCAGGCTGAGCTGATTCAAAATCAATCATGTGGTTGTTTTCCACAACAGCTTCAAGAGGTCCCTGTGATGGAATGCAAATGTCTTCTTCACACCTTCCCCCTGCAGGAGAATGGCTGTTTGACCAGCTGTTTGCCTGGCTGTCTCTGAGGAACTGCTCTGTGGGTGTTCCCCAGAATTGTAACATTTTCATTAATGTCATACTGTAAAATCTCATAACTTTACATACAGTGTTACTACACGTTTTAACAGGAGGATAATATTCAGTAGATTATGCGTTTTCAAATGATACCTCACAAGCCATACTGCGTACAAAATTGATCATAATTTTCTAGAAGAGTGAACACAGGGGTATAGACTGACACAGTGTCTGTGTGTGTGTTCCCAGCAGATATGTGGGTATTTCAATCCCTTATAAGCATAGTGTTGGGCATCTTCAAGGCCCAGGGGAACTGGTCCTGGGAATTCACTGGTTTACCAAGTGTGACACTGTATGGAATTGTGAGACACTTTGGTATTAATAATAAAATAATAATATAATCTGATAAAATTGCAATGAATCGTGCTCGATATGCCATGTAAGGTGTCAGTAAAAATGTTATGATTTGCCAAGTATGATAATATTATTTCTATGTTTGTATCACCTTTGTATTGTGAGTTATAGATATGTAGGGTATATCTGTATTTCCAGACTTGTGCAGTGTTTCTGAGTGACACCCCCAGACATATTGGGATCAACACTGCCTAGCCTGTTTGATGGCCCATTGACGATCATCAGCTGTACAATGAGCCCATGGAAAGGACCAAGGGGATACACCTATTGAGTCAGCAAGACATGCCGGGGTATGCCTGTCTACTGAGAACTCCAAGGCTTTTCCATGCCATGTGCTGTGAATCTTGTGTTTGGGACACAGGAAGTACAGGCCACATGGCAAAAGGAATGTAAAGGGCAGCTGCATCATCTCCATTTTGTCTTCAATCCCCCTTCCTACCTCTGGAGCAACTTCTCTACAAACTGAAGCCTTGAACAAAGGACTGAATGACCCATCCAAACTGTGGATGTGTTCCAGACGGACTTTCAAGCCAGCAACTCACCAATACTGCTAAGAACCTGATATATCCATTTTGGAATGTATCTGACTGCGTTCCCATTTAACTTCTTTCTGTCTTTCTTTCATTTAAACCTTTAGTTTAGATGTTAAAGGATTGGCTGGAAGGATGGAATTTTGGGTAATATCCAAACCTATATTGACCTGGTGATGTGGCTGACCTTTGGGGTCAGAGGAACACTTTGTTTATGTGAGCAGAGTTTTTAAATAACCTCTCACTGTACTGGACCTAGCTGCTGATTAGGAGTCAGAGAACAGGGATGCAATAAAGGGGGCCGTGTGATTTCTTTTTTCAGCTTCTCGATTACCCGCGTGGGTGATCAGAAGCACAGTTTGCGACTGGTCGGTGAGTTTAACTTCAGTGTTAACCAGCAGTTTTGGGAGCATCTGCTCTCCCTTTTTCAGCCTGCCCTGATCTTGGCATTTTCAGTGAGAACTGCCCCTGGCCCACCAGGTCACACTAAGCACTGAAGTTAAATGAATAGAATGTTTTTTTTTATGACCAAGTCTTATGAAATCAACTGAACTCCTTTGTTTTCTTTCATCTGAGCAGGGTTTCTAGTTTTCCAACTTGATGTGATCTCCCAGCTGGAACAAGGGGAAGAGCCATGGGTCCCAGACCTCCAGGGTTCAAAGGAAAGAGAGATCCTGAAATCTCCCTGCACAGGTGAGGAAACATTAAACCACCTCAGAATCTGTAAGTGCCTGAAGGAAACATCTGGAATGCCCAACAAAGCCCTTGGGGAGGTCTCTCAGTTCATAATTGTCCCTTGCAGGGGTCATATCCTCAGGGTAAATATAGTTCATGGCTTCCTATAGATCCTAGCAGACACCAGGCAGTAGCTTCCTCCCTTCCCCCTGCGTATTTGGATGGGATGTGAAGGCTGAATTCATCCCCCTCCTCTCTCCTCTTTGGGGGAAGAGTTTGGGGTGGTTCAGCTCCTGATTTTTATTTGACCTGTCTTCAGCACTTGTTTTTGTTTGGTCTTCCCCTTTCCATCCCTGTTTGAGGTTTCTGTCTCTATCACAGCAGGTGATGCAATGGCATGTGAGAAAGAGGAGCGGAATTCTCAGCCTGAAAATGTTGAGCCAGTGGGTAAAAACAGAGCATTATTGCAAAGATCGAAAAGGAATGTGTCCAGGGGTCATGAGCAGGGAAAATCCTGGGAGATTCAGCACAGACCAAAAACAGATCAAGGAAACCAGCCAGGGAAGAAAGTGGATAAATTTATTTCTTCTTAGGGAACTCAGAAGATCCTCATGGAAACCACAACACAGCAGGATATCCTCAGGCGAAAGAGAAAAAATACATTCAGGGAGTGTGGAAAAACCTTCTCTCACAGCTCAGCCCTTTCTGTACATCAGAGAATCCACACAGGGGACAGGCCCTATGAATGCACTGAGTGTGGGAAAACCTTCAATCGCAGTTCGCACCTTATTAGGCATCAAACAATCCACAGAGGAGAGAGGCCCTATGAATGCACTGAGTGCGGGAAAACCTTCAATCGCAGTTCGCACCTTATTAGGCATCAAACAATCCACGGAGGAGACAGCCCCTAGGAATGCCGTGAGTGTGGAAAATGCTTCACTAGCAGCTCAAACCTTAGATTTAATTTACCCTGGTTTAGTTGGTAACAGTTGGTTTCCATCACTCACGTTTGTTTGTTTAAATCTCTATCCGTTGTGAAATAAATTTTTTGCTTGTTCGATAACTGTACTCAGGTGCTGTGTGAGATACAGTAGCAATGGTCCACAGTAAAACTAGTAACCTGGGATACTTGGGCAAGAGAGGATCTGGGATTTCACCAGGTATCTGGTGATCCGGGCTGGACCCCAGAGGGGGACACATTGAAGGAACTCAAGGGTTAAGGTGGCTGCTGTAACTTTTTCACTAGTAGGGTGGTGAAGAACTGGAATGGGTTACCTAGGGAGGTAGTGGAATCTCCTTCCTTAGAGGTTTTTAAGGTCAGGCTTGACAAAGCCCTGGCTGGGATGATTTAGTTGGGTTTGGTCCTGCTTTGAGCAGGGGGTTGGACTAGACACCTCCTGAGGTCCCTTCCAACCCTGAGATTCTATGATTCTATGAACTCAGAGGAGGCTCCTTGAGTTCCAGCAGGCTGGTGAGTTTGGTCTCTAACATCCAGCTGCCAAATGCAAAACTCCCTCTTCCTTGTGGCAGGTGGCAACAAGGAGACTCACAGTCCTCAGCACCCTGAGAAGGGTCACAATGTGTCTCTGTGTTGATCCACCTGTCAAATCCACACAGGGAAAGCTCCCAATAGCACAAAACTCTGCCCTATGAAATCATGGAACATGTGCTCTTTGCTCTGTGAAAGCATGTAAAGAATCCAAGCGCTGGAGGACAGGGTTTGGGTCCAGAGCGACCTAGACAAATTGGAGGATTGGGCCAAAAGAAATCTGAGGAGGTTCAACAAGGAGAAGTGCAGAGTCCTACACTTAGGACGGATGAATCCTATGCACTGCCACAGACTGGGGATTGACTGAGTGAGGGGGGTTTGATAGCAGCCTTCAACTACCTGAAAGAGCAGCAGTGTGGGCTTTCTCCTGGCCACTTTTGCTGGGCTGGGCAGGCAGCCTGGAGGCCTTTCTAGAAGAGAACTGGGAACGGAGTTAGAAAAACCAATGTGAAAACCAGAACCTCAGGTTTAGACTCATTTATTTATAATATTAAATCTTCAATTCTAGTGTCACAGTCAATACAATTGCTTCAGCCTGATAGTTGCCCAAAGGGAAACTTAACGTCTCTCCAAGGGGAGTGGAGAGAAAACACTTTTCAGAGTCCAAGAGAGACAAGGTGGGTGAGGGTAAGAGCTTGCAGAGGACCAACCTCTGTTGGTGAAAGAGACAAGCTCTGGAGATAACCCAGCACCCTTCTTCAGTTCTGTGTAGCCTGGAAGGTCGTCTCTCCCATAACCAGCAGTTAGAACATAAGAACAGCCGCACTGAGTCAGACCAGTTCATCTAGCCCACTCTCCTGAAAGTGGCCAATGCCCGGCGCCCCAGAGGACCCCTGGAACCAACATGGATACAACACCACCACAAACAAGGTTAAAAGTCAATGCACATGGGAGAAGCATCTTGTGTTTCCATGGGTGGTAGGTTTGTAGAAATTTTGGTGGTGCCCAGAACCTGCCCAAACTCCGCCCCCCACCTGCCCAAGGTTCTGGGAGGGAGTTTGGGGTGTGGCTGGGGATGAGAGGTTTGGGGAGTGGGAGGGGGCTCAGGGCTATAGCAGAGGGTTGGGGTGTGGGGTGATGGCTGTGTGGTGGGGCTGGGGATGAGGGGTTCATGCTGCAGGAGGGGGCTCAGGGTTGGGGCAGACGGTTAGGGTGCAGGGGGATGAGGGCTCTGGCTGGGGCTGGGAATGATGGGTTTGGGGTGTGGGAGAGGCTCAGTGCTAGAGCAGAGGGTAGGGGTGTGGGGGGTGAGGGCTCTGTCTGAGGCTGGGGGGTTTGGGGTGTTGGAGAGGCTCAGGGCTGGGGCAGAGGGTTAGGGTGCAGGGGGATGAGGGCTGTGTCTGGGATGGGGATAAGGTGTTTGGGGTGTGGGAGGGCTCAGGACTAGGGCAGAGGGTTGGGGTGCAGGGGTGTGTGAGGGCTCTATCTGGGGCTGGAGATGAGGGGTTTGTGGTGTTGGAGGGGGCTCAGGGCTTGGGCAGAGGGTTGGGGTGTGCGGGGGGATGAGGACTCTGGCTGGGACTGGGGATGGGAGGTTTGGGGTGTGGGAGGGGGCTCAGGGCTTGGGCAGAAGGTTGGGGTGTGCGGGGGGATGAGGACTCTGGCTGGAACTGGGGATGGGAGGTTTGGGGTGTGGGAGGAGCTCAGGGCTGGGGCAGAGGGTTGGGGTGTGGGCGGGGGAATGAAGGCTCTGGCTGGGACTGGGGATGGGAAGTTTGGGGTGTGGGAGGAGCTCAGGGCTGGGGCAGAGGGTTGGGGTGTGGGCGGGGGGATGAGGACTCTGGCTGGAACTGGGGATGGGAGGTTTGGGGTGTGGGAGGAGCTCAGGGCTGGGGCAGAGGGTTGGGGTGTGGGGGGGGGGGAATGAAGGCTCTGGCTGGGACTGGGGATGGGAGGTTTGGGGTGTGGGAGGGGCTCAGGGCTCGGGCAGAGGGTTGAGGATGTGGTGGGGGGGTGAAAGCTCTGACTGGGGGTGTGGGCTCTGGGGTGGGGCAGGGCTGGGGATGAGTTTGGGGTGCAGGCAGGCTGCTCCGGGACAAGGGCCAGAAAGGAGGACTCCCCCCAGCCCTTTCCCTGCTGGCAGCAGCAAGCTCTGGGGGAGGAACCCCTCATTCACACCCCCCCCAGCAGCACCCTCATCCCGCACCACTGTCACTGCAGGTGCTCCTAGGGCCCTTCTCAGGTCCAGGAATCTCCCTCGCCTCCCCCATTATGGGGGCCGGGGGGTGCTGCATGCACCTCCTCCCCTGCTGTTGCCCCTGACTATAGCCTCACTGGGGGTGGGGGATGGGGCTGTCTCCTTGCCCAGCATGGGGCAGGAGTGGTGACTGCAGGGGTGGGGGGCTGTGATGGTGGAGGGTCCCGCTGGAAAAGGGAAGGGTCTGAGGTGGAAGGGCAGGCTCAGAGTCAGTCTGCCCTGGCAGTGAGTTGGGAAGGGGGGGCACTAGGACCCTGTGGCAGCAGTTGCTGCAGGGAGGCAGCATGGAGCTGCATGGAAGAGGCAGGGACGCTCTGCTCCCTCCGGGGCCCAGGGACATGCATGGGGCCAGCAAGGGGGTCCGGGGGACACTCGGGGGAAGCACGGGGGGTGGCAGGTGGGGCCGGAGGGGAGACCCAGCCCCAAACTTTGGTGGAGCTGGGCCCCAGGGCTCTGAATATTGCTGGTGCCCGGGCACCACGTGGGTATATAACTCGCCGCCCATGTGTGTTTCATTCCTTATGTCCTAGTCCCATCATGTGGCCATTTCCTTTTCTTCCTTTCTGTTAAAAGCTTTGGTGTTTTGCACAGAAACGTTATTTCCCCAGGAGAGACCCAGGAGTGGGGGCTGCATTCCTGTGCCAAACAGTCACTGGAAGGGGGCAGACAAAGGCCTTTAGGACGAGGCGTCCGTCACTGTCAAAAGATCATCTCCCTCCTGCAGGTCACTGGCAGCCTGAATTTGTTCCTTATCCTCCCAGAGTCTGGGGGCTGGAATCAGCACTACCCAGCCCCTCTGTATGTAGCAGGAACAAACACAAACCTGGTCTTTAAAACAAGCTGTCCCCTTCCTTCTCAGGGAAGATTTTTCTGTGACTGAAGTTGAGCTTCAGTTCCCCTCTCCTAGGGGCGGGGCAGGTGTGGGGCCAGCTCCCAATGAGATCTGTTTTCACCATTGCCCCCTTTCAGTCACTCTGGGATGGTAACTCTGCTCCCAGCTGTCAGGCAGCTTCCAGCCCAACCACCCTGCTCACTACCTCCATGGTCATATGTCACCCCATTGCCAGCACACACAGCCTGCAGGAAAGCTACTCCTGCCAGATGCATTGGTGGTATAGTGGTGTGCATAGGTGCCTTCCAAGCAGATGATCTGGGTTTGATTCCCAGCCAATGCAATAATGGCTTTTCTCCTTTGTTGTTTCCTCATCTGGAAGTGGTTTAATTTCAGTCACATTGTGTTACAATCACATTATCTATAGAATGAAATAATAAATGTGTCGAAGTCCAGCAGGTCATACAGGATGGAGGCACACAAGGGGCTGGAATGTGTCATCTGAGAAAGACAGAACACTTGGAAACCTGCATCTCCCTGGCCTTGCGTGTTATAATTCCAGCTCCGTGAGCTGTTTGTAGGATGTTCCGGCATGATGGGGAAATGAAGTTTTGAGTCAGTTTTTGCTCCTGCAGATTCCTTTGCAGTTACAATTATAATGACATGAACAAAAGGGAGGCAGAATAAACATAACCCCCAAATTGCAATACAGGTGGGGAAAGGGAAGATCACGGTTAAGCCAAACACGTCAAAATAAAAATTAATACAAAAAAGGGGAGGAGGGAAGAGATCAGGTATGTGGAGATCCTCTTGATATTTCAACGCACATTGTTAGAATCAAAGTTCAGACTTGACACTGGAAAACCTGCAGCTACCCAGCTCTGTGAACACCTGTGATGAGCAAGATCGAGTTGGGACACCTGTTCTGCTTCAATCATTTATTTTCTCTCTTCTCCCCCCAATTCCTCATCACCAATGTCTCTGCCTTTCTCCTCTTGCTCCCACCCCCCTGCCCTTTCCCAGGAACTCACACTCTACAGCATTTAGGACAAGCCAGAGCTCCCATGTTCTGCACATGAGCCTGTGTCAGAGGACGGGGGACCCAGGTCAGAACCAGGCTCACAACTGACCAGAGTTTGAGAACTCTCCCTGTTCCCATTGGGCAGATGGGGAGGAGCCTGAGGTATAGAGAAGGGAAGTGACCTGTCACCAGATGGATCAGACTGAACAGGTTTCAAACCTCCAGGAGGCTCTTACCTTCTAAACAGGGACGGCTGTTTTCCAGTAAAATCACTAAAAGGGAAGGAGAAAACTCGAAAGAGGTTCCTCCTGGCGCTCACATCCATGAACCCGAATACTCCCTCAGTCCTCAAAGAGAGACCTGGAGAAGGAGACTTGCTGGAGCAAAGCCACAGGGGTCTCTGAGGTTTCCCTGGCCCCTCGCCCCGGTCCTGCCTGGCTGATGTCAGCATCTCTCTGTGAGGTCACCACCTCCCCACCACCTTGGACCAATAGGCTGAGGTCCTGCAAAAGGCCTTTGTGATGTCACTGCCACACCCCTCCCTTGCTGTGCCAATGTCCTGCCCCTGGCCAGGCACTTTGCAGGTTTGAGCTACTCCCTGTGGATCACCCCACTCAAGGAGCGTTCGTTCTAGGCAGCAAGCCAGCTAGACAGGAAAACATCAGACGCTGCTCCCACTGCTACACTCAGTTTTTCAGAAATTAGTTGACTTTATGGCCAGAAGAGACCATTAGAGCATCTAATCTGACCCCCTGCATATCACAGGCCTATGACACAAGAGCTACTTTCGAGGCAAACACATTCCAGAAAGGCATCTAGTCTTCATGAAATGACATCAGGAAATGGAGAATCCATCACTTTCGTTGGTAGCTTGTTCCTGTGGTGAATCATCCTGACTGTTGAATATTTGTGCCTTAGTTGTAATATGAATTTGTCTCTTTTCACCTTCCAGCCATTGGGTCTTGTTATGCCTTTCTCTGCTACATTAAAGAGCCCTTTAATACCCAATATTTTCTCTCCATTAAGGCACTTCAACACTTCAATGAAGTCGCCTTTCAATCTTCTTTTGATCAGCTAAACAGGTTGAGCTCTTTCAGTAGCTCACTAGAAGGCATTTTTCTGCAGCCCTCAGAACATTTGGTGGCTCTTTGCTGCCCCAGCTCCAATTTCACAACATCTTTTTCACATGAGGACACCAAAACTGGAGGCTATTCCAGTATCAGTCTCACTGATGCCGTGTCACCTCCTGTGACGTTATTGACATAATCTGTAACCATATAGATCACCATTGCGACCGCTGTTCTATTTGTAGCCAATATTGTAGAAAGGTTGTTGCATAAGGGGTCTATGGAGAGGTTCTGATTGGCTGATTATAATGATGCTATTTCTAGATGTGTATCATTTTTATAGTTGACATTATGAATTTCTGCCCATTTCCCCACTGGCTGGAGCATGGCTAGAGTGTGTCTGTGGTTAATGATGTTGCTGTAGATTGTTCGTTTCCTGCCTTGGCAATTCAGACAGTCCCTTTTCCCAACATATCTCCAGCACATCATTAGTTCCAATAACAGGGGCAGCTTTTCTCTGGGGCACTGAGATTTTTTGGGGAGTTGGTGGCTCCTTTCTTTCCTCACCCTGGAGTAAACTCAGCTATTTATTCCATGGTTCATGTTTTATGGAATAACAACATCAGCATGAAGAAAGAGGAGAGGGAATATCTCACTGCCAGAGCTGACGGTGGCCACGTCCCCTCTGTTTGACCATTACCATTGCAGGAGAGAAGGTGTCAATACAATCGAATGCCCTGGCTCAGACAAGAGACACAGGGAGTTTTTGCTGTTCATGGATCCATGCAAAGGAAATTGTGTCTGTGTGTGAAACTGAGAAGGGACATGAAATGCCCACAGGGTGGCGCAATGCCCTAAGCTAAGGCAGGAGGGGGAAGGAATCGGGCTGAGGAATGACTGAAGTGGACTCACCTGGGATTGAAATGACATTTGTTTCTGTCAGGCAGTGAGAAATTGACATTAATTCAGATGCGGGGTTGAGGCTTCTTTAGCTCCTTGTAGAACTTGAACTTGATTTCCCAGAAGGGAGAAAGGGAAAGTCTGGGGCTGCCTTGAGTCCCTGGCTGGGTCTCCTGGGCAGTGGAAAACATCCCTTGTTTGGCCCTGCCAAGGGGATCGTGGAGGCTGAGACGCCCCTCGGCTTGGATCAAAGGGGGAGTTGGATGGAATTTATCACACAACCGTCCCTGCTCCCCAGAGCCCCACGGGGAGAAGCTAGAGAAGGGGGAGTCATTCCTCCCCTGTGCTCCCAGAAGAGCTGCTAGCAGGGCCGCCCAGAGGCGGGGGCAAGTGGGGCAATTTGCCCCAGGCTCTGGGTCTTGCAGGGGCCCCCACAAGCAGGAGCGTAGCTAGGAGGGAGCAGGGGGGGCTGCTGCTCCCCCACTGAGCACATTCCCCCAAAGTGGCGCCTTAGTAGGAATTTGGAATAAGGTGGAAAGATCTGGAATTCCCCCCCCCCCCACACACACACCTCCTGGGGTGGCAGGGGGTGCAGGTGGAGGGGCAGAGCCCAGGGCTGGGGTGGCGGGGGGTGTCGGTGGGGAAGCAGTAAGGGGAAAGGGCGGAGCCAAGAGCTGGGGCAGCATGGGGTATGTGGAGGGCAGAGCCCAGGGCTGGGGTGGCAGGGAGGTGCAGTGGGGAGCCCAGGGCTTGGGTGGGTGCAGCCAAAAATTTTTTTGCTTGGGACGGCAAAAAACCTAGAGCCGGCCCTGCCTCCACCCACTGTGAGGTAGGTAGGAGCAGATCATTATTATCCCTACTTGAAAGAGGGAGAAGCTGAGGCTGAGAAAGGAGAATTGACTTGTCTGAGGTCACACAGCCAGTCAGTGGCAGAGTTGGGAATAGGACCCAAGAGCCCTGATTTTCAAACTAACCATTGGATCTTGAATTTCAGACATTGAATGACCTGAATAAAGTGCTCTCAGATGAGCTCCAGACCAACAACAGTGCACAGGAATTATTCAGCAAGTATTTGAGGAGAACTGCAAGGTTAGAGAGAATCATGAACTGCTCAGAGACCATTAATGCAGAGAAGCAGCAAAATTTGTCAAACACAGAACTGGTTCTAACTTATTTCCTTGGTCTTGAAAGAGAACAACAAGGACCTGAGTCTCCTCCCTGTCAATAACCCCCTGCTCAGCCAATCAGGGTAGAGACTGAGGACGGGAGGCTGAGGGTTCTCACCAGAGAGCCCAAAGGATGGCCCAGGTCATTGGTGGGGATCAAATAAAATTCAGAATAAAATTCTGCCTCCTTAAGCTCATGTTTTCCATGCCTAGAATTCAACTCTCACCAGATGGATCAGACTGAACAGGTTTCAAACCTCAAGGAAGCTCTTACCTTCTAAACAGGGACGGCTGTTTTCTAGTAAAATCACTAAAAGGGAAGGAGAAAACTCAAAAGAGGTTCCTCCTGGCGCTCACGTCCGTGAACCCGAATACTCCCTCAGTCCTCAGAGAGAGACCTGGAGAAGGAGACTTGCTGAAGCAAAGCCACAGGGGTCTCTGAGGTTTCCCTGGCCCCTCACCCCTGTCCTGCCTGGCTGATGTCAGTATCTCTCTGTGAGGTCACCAGCTCCCCACCAATAGTTTGAGGTCCTGCAAAAAACCTTTGTGATGTCATTGCCACACCCCTCCGTTGCTGTGCCAATGTCCTGCCCCAGGCCAGGCACTTTGGAGGTTTGAGCTACTCCCTGTGGATCACCCCACTCAAGGAGCGTTCCCTCTAGGCAGCAAGCCGGCTAGACAGAGAAACATCACACGCTGCTCCCAATGCTACACTCAGTTTTTCAGAAATTAGTCGACTTTACGGCCAGAAGAGACCATTAGAGCATCTAATCGGACCCCCTGCACAGGCCTCCTGTATGACACAATAGCAGGTGAGGGAGGGGGGCTGAGGAGGCGAGTGGGTGGGCAGTGGCGAGGAGGCGGGTGAGCCGGCAGAGAGCCAATATTCATAACTTCAACTACAAAAATGAAACACATCTAGAGATAGCATCATTATAATCAGCCAATCAGAACCTCTCCATAGACCCCTTACACGACAACCTTTCTACAATACTGGCTACAAATATAGAACAGTTGTCGCAACGGTGATCTATACAATTACAGATTATGTCAATAACGTCACAGGAGGTGACACGGCATCAGTGAGACTGATACTGGAATACTGCCTCCAGTTTTGGTGTCTTCATTTGAAAAAGATGTTGTGAAATTGGAGTTGGGGCAGCAAAGAGCCACCAAATGTTCTGAAGGCTGAAGAAAAATGCCTTCCAGGGAGCTATTGAAAGAGATCAACCTGTTTAGCTGATCAAAAGAAGATTGAAAGGTGACTTCATTGAAGTGCTGAAGTGCCTTAATGGAGAGAAAAGATTGGGTATTAAAGGACTCTTTAAAATAGCAGAGAAAGGCATAACAAGACCCAGTGGCTGGAAGGTGAAAAGAGACAAATTCATATTACAACAAAGGCACAAATATTCAACAGCGAGGATGATTCACCACAGGAACAAGCTACCAAGGAAAGTGGTGGATTCTCCATCTCTTGATGTCATTTCATCTAGACTAAATGCCTTTCTGGAATGTATTTGCCCCCAAAGTAGTTATTGTGCCATACAAGAGGCCTGTGATATGCAGGGGGTCAGATTAGATGCTCTAATGGTCTCTTCTGGCTATAAAGTTGACTCATTTCTGAAAAACTGAGTGTAGCATTGGGAGCAGCGTCTGATGTTGCCCTGTCTAGCCGGCTTGCTGCCTAAAACGAACGCTCCTTGAGTGGGGTGATCCACAGGGAGTAGCTCAAACCTCCAAAGTGCCTGGGCAGGGGCAGGACATTAGCCCAGCAAGGGAGGGGTGTGGCAGTGACATCACAAAGGCCTTTTGCAGGACCTCAGCCTATTGATCCAAGGTGGTGGGGAGGTGGTGACCTCACAGAGAGATGCTGACATCAGCCAGGCAGGACAGGGGCGAAGGGCCAGGGAAACCTCAGAAACCCCTGTGGCTTTGCTCCAGCAAGTCTTCTTCTCCAGGTCTCTCTTTGAGGACTGAGAGAGTATTTGGGTTCACGGACGTGAGCGCCAGGAGGAACCTCTTTTGAGTTTTCTCCTTCGCTTTTAGTGATTTTACTAGAAAACAGCCATCCCTGTTTAGAAGGTAAGAGCCTCCTGGAGGTTTGAAACCTGTTCAGTCTGATCCATCAGATGACAGTTGAATTCTAGGCATGGAAAACACGAGGTTAAGGAGGCAGAATTTTATTTTGCACCTGTGATTTTGTCTCTTAGAATCACTGGGGACATAAGGGTTTGTCCTTTTTGTTTCACCACTTGCTCCATCCACTGTCTGATCCCTCTTTTCTCTTCGTCTCTTGCTTCCTTTGTCCTTTCTCCTATAGTGTGTATGGCAACACCCATTTTTTCACGTTCTCTGTGTGTATATATATCTTCCTACTGAATTTTTAACTGCATGCATCCGATGAAGTGAGTTTTAGCCCACAAAAGCTTATGCTCAAATACATTTGTTAGTCTCTAAGGTGCCACATGTTCTCTTTGTTCTTTTTGCAGATAAATTAATGGAGGTTAAGTCCATTAATGGATATTAACCAGGATGGGTAAGGAATGGTGTCCCTAGCCTCTGTTTGTCAGAGAGTGGAGATGGATGGCAGGAGAGAGATCACTTGATCATTTCTGGTTAGGTTCACTCCCTCTTGGGCACATGGCATTGGCCACTGTTGGCAGATAGGATATGGGATGGATGGACCTTTGGTCTGACCCAGTATGGCCGTTCTTATGAAGGGAAGGGCACATCCCCATGACAGAGTTTCTGTAGTGTAGTGGTTATCACGTTTGCCTAACACACAAAAGGTCCCTGGTTTGAAGCCAGGCAGAAACATGAGGGCTTCCTTTTCTCAGCTCCTAGTGGCCTGTCCCTGCTGTTGTAGGAACAGCAGTGATTTCTATGGTCAAAAGGTCTGTTATACTTCCCCTCCCCCTCGCTTTTGTCTCCTCTCCCTCTCTGAATGTCTGTGAAGTGGCTTTCCCCCTCCCCCTCCCGCTCTCTCCTGCAATGCTTGTGGGATGAATGGGCTGGTTGAAGATCAGAAGAGCTTCCAAGTAGACAAGGTGTCTGGGACTCTCATTAGGAAGCACTCACACACCCAGAGCATGGACCCTGCATGGACACTGGCTGAGGTGGAGTGTGACCCACCGGATGCAGCCAAGTCATCTCTAGTCGCAGGCCATGAGGAGCAGGTCCTTAAAAGGGGAAGGGGCCCTGTGCTCAGCTGTGCTTTCACAATGCTGCCTAATGAGAGTCCCAGACACCTTGTCTATCTAGGAGCTCTTCTGATCTTCCAGCTGTTCAACCAGCCCCTTCATCCCACAAGCATTGCAGGAGCGGGGGAGGGGGAAAGCCACTTCACAGGCATTCAGAGAGGGAGAGGAGACGGGGCAGGGGGTGGGGGGAGTGTAACAGACCTTTTGGGCATACAGGTTATATGGAGCACACAGATCACTGCTGCTCCTACAACAGGGTAAGTTCTCAAGCAGCATGTTTCTTACTTTGCCCATCTGTCACTTTTGATGATTATCGATGGAAATATTTTGCCATTGGGTTCTGTGTTTACACAGAAATTGACATTTACCAACAAACACGTAATTCTTCCAGTCCTGCCTAGTCTGCAGTGGGTGGGTTTAGAGGGACACATTCACTCTCCCCAGTCCCCATGCCAGGCCTGTGCTCTCAACTTCCCACACTGCTGGGATCCTTCCCTGGTCTCCCCTCAGAACTCTGCCCCCCACCCCCACTTCTGGGATCCCCTCCCCACACTGTCTAACTCCCCTGCTGGCAGGATCCCTCCCTGTTCCTTTCATTTCCTGTCTCCACCCTGGGCAAAAGCTCTGTACGGTTCCCACAGCGGAAGCTGAACCCAGGTCACCTGGATGAAAACCAGGAATCCTGCCCACTAGCCCATATGGGACTATTGGTGCATCTGACGAAGTGGGATTCACCCACGAAAGCTCCTGCTCCAATACGTCTGTTAGTCTATAAGGTGCCACAGGACTCTTTGCTGCTGTTATTACTACAACTCTCTAAGCCAACCCCTCATGAGCGCAGCAGGGACTAGCGTGACCGGATGTCCTCATGTTGGGGCCTTTTTCTTATATAGGCTCCTATTACCCCCACTCCCTGTCCCGATTGTTCACATTTGCTGTCTGGTCACCCTAGCAGGGGCTGCACACAGGGCTGCATTAACCCTTCAGGTGCTGAGGTTTCCCTCTCTCCATTCCCAGTGCCTGTGATCAGGAAACAGACGTCAGGGCTCCCAGGTGCTGCACAGACTATGACTGAGATCGGGACTCCATATTGCGCTAGGTGCTGTACGATCCCTGGCCAACACTGGGACACCCAGGGGGTTCCCCTCAATTTCCCTGAGCCTCTGCTGCCCAACTGCTTCTGACTCCATCTGGATCACCCAGGAGCAGCGACAGGGTTTCTGGCGCCCTAGGCAAAATTTGGGGGGCGGCATTTTGTGCGCTACCCATGGAGCGCACAGGAGCTTCCGGTTCCACTCCCATCGCGCCGCCGAATAAGGACTCTCCGCCGAAATGCCGCAGGCAACAGCGGCAGTCATTGAGCTGCTCAATTGCCTGCTGCTGTTTTACATGGCATGTTGGCGGAGGGTCCATCTTTGGCGGCGCAACGGGAGCGGAACCAGAAGTTCCCGGGCGCCCCGTGGGGAGCGCACAAAATGCCCCCCCCCGAATCCTGGCACCCATGCGACCGCCTAGGGTCGCCTAATGGAAGCGTCGGCTCTGGGATCTCCCCCCGCCCCCGCAAAAACCCACCTTTCCAAACAGTCCTTCTCTCCCCACCCCCTAATTCTGCTTTCACACCCTGGGCCCATCTCCTCTCTTCGTCCCTCCTCTCCCCCCAGGTGAGCAGAGATGGAGGCAACTTCAGCCACTGGAGCCAGCCCCAGCGAGCGCTGCAGCCTGCCCCGGGGGGTGTTTGCAGACACAGGAAGGGAGCAGCTGGGAGCGGTGGGTGCTGGGAAATAGGAGGCAGGAGAACAAATCCCAGAAACCCAACATGGGGCAGCTCCTGGGGGCGGGGCTCTGGCACAGCCCAGGGGCAGGGCAGCTCCTGGGGGTGGGGCTCTGGCACAGCCCAGGGGCGGGGCAGATCCTGGGGGCGGGGCTCTGGCACAGCCCGGGGGCGGGGCAGTTCCTGGGGGCGGGGCTCTGGCACAGCCCGGGGGCGGGGCAGCTCCTGGGGGCGGGGCTCTGACACAGATCAGGGGCGGGGCAGCTCCTGGGGGCGGGGCTCTGGCACAGCCCGGGGGCGGGGCAGCTCCTGGGGGCGGGGCTCTGACACAGCTCAGGGGCGGGGCAGCTCCTGGGGGCGGGGCTCAGGCACAGCCCGGGGGCGGGGCAGCTCCTGGGGGCGGGGCTCTGGCACAGCCCGGGATGTGAACCCAGCCCGTTTATCTGCAGCAATTTGTCCTTGGGTAGGTGGAATTTGCTGTCCTGTGTCACCAGGGGCGGCTCTAGACATTTTGCCGCCCGAAGCAGGGCGGCATGCCACGGGGGGCGCTCTGCCGGTCGCCGGGAGGGTGGCAGGCGGCTCTGGTGGACCTCCCACAGGCGTGCCTGCGGAGGGTCCGCTGGTCCACCGGAGCCACCTGCCGCCCTCCCGGCGACCGGCAGAGCGCCCCCCGCGGCATGCCGCCCCAAGCACGCGCTTGGCGTGCTGGGGCCTGGAGCCACCCCTGTGTGTCACTCCCCCAGCGTGGGTGGGGGTTAGTAGGTGCTGGCTGGGGGAGCCCGCAGACGCGGCTGCCTCGGGGGGGAAGATGGGGGGGCCGATCTCTGCCAGCGACAGGACATAGCCGCACAGGAGGGGAAGGGAGGAGCCAGTGTCCCTATGGAGCCTGCCCAGCCCCTTTGGTTCTGCTGCTTTCCAGCATTTTCTTCAGAGACTTTATTACTGGGGAGGCTGAAAAATCTCCCTGTGGGCTTAGCCTGGCAGGAGGGGCCAGGTCTCCCCTGCAATAAAGAGCTGGAGCATGTTCCCAGCATGGCAGAACCTAGGCTGTGTCTCTGCAGGGAAAGATCCTGGGGGAATCGTGATGTGACATGAACTAAAGCCTGTTCTGAAACCCCCGCAACTGCCTTTCTCGCCCTGCCAGGCTGCAGGATGTCGTCCATGTTTCGCTCCAGCTCGTCCCATCCTCCCATGGGACAGGGAAGGGAAATGACTGCAGTGGAGCCAGCTCAGGTAGGGGTTATGGGGGCGTTGCTGGTGGGTTCCTGCTGGAGGGAGAGGGACAGCAAACGCACAGGAGGAGGGAGGCTTGGGCAGTCTGGTTTGGAGGTTGGAGTAGCCAAAACATTCACAGGGGGAGAATGGGAGGAGGCCAGGGTGTAGCAAACCTGTTGGGACTTGTTCAATATGCGGCTTCCATTCTAGGAACAGACCCACGGGGTTAGAAGGTGGAAATGCTCTAATTTGTGGAACAGGAAACAACCCCCCTCGGTGGGGCTAGGAAAATGGGCCAGACTCCCAGGGCTGGAGCCCGACCTGATTAACCAGCGGCTGCTGTGAGATGTGAGGGGCACCCACCAGGGAGGCTTGGGGGGGTTCTTAACCTTTTTCTTTCTAAGGCCCCAACGTGCTATAAAAACTCCACGGCCCTGCATGTGCCTGGTTCTCTGCATATAAAAGCCAGGGCTGGCGTTAGGGGGCGGCAACCAGGGCAGTTGCCTGGGGCCCCATGTGACAGGCCCCCCCCGCAAGCTAATTGCTCAAGCTTTGGCTTCAGCCCCTGGTGGCAGGGCTCATGGCCCCAGGCTTCAGCCCCAGGCAGGGAGGTTTGGGCTTTCTGCCCTGAGCCCAAGCGAGTCTGACACGGGCCCTGCTTGGAGGCCCCCCCTGAAACCTGCTCGCAGCCCCCCAGAGGCCCAGGGACCCCTAGCTGAGAACCACGGCCTTAGGGGATGTGCCCCTCCCCCATACCCAGCTCCAGGGCTGGCCTTAGAGAAAATGGCACCCTGGGTGAACTCCCATCCCCCCTGGCCCTCACGGGCTCCCCACCATCATGTACAGACCCTGGTGCCTCCCTCTAGGGCTTAGTTTGTATTGAAAGAGGCGCCAGAGCTCAGCCCTGGCACAAATTCAGCACTGGCAGGGCGGCCTCACAGCAGTGGCTGCTGGCCGAGCGCCCAGCTCTGAAGGCCATGCCAGCGCCAGCAGCAGCGCAGAAGTGAGGGTGGCCTGGTGTGTGGTGTATTGTGCAGCCTTTTATTTTATGTAAAGTGCAGTTTGTAATGTGGCATTACACCCCCGCGGGGTCGGCTCTGGTGGCGACAGTTTCAAGCTTAACAGAGTGAAAGTCGCCTCTGCTACTTGCTTCAAATGTACAGTCTCTAGGAACACACACAGACCAAGGGAAGTGACCACACAGACACTCACAAGCACAAGGTTTAGTCGGTTTTACAAGTTTTATTAAAGTTACAGTTAAGGTTATGACGCCCCAAGCGCAGAGATATTCTATAAAGACCTGTGCAAAAGTTACACCTCTAGTTCTACTCACATCCTGACAATAGTATTAGGGTCTGATGTGTCTCTCATGGATTGATCATCAGTAGAGGGATGGTTCCTGCTGGAATTTCCCACAGGGAGCTCAATTTTCCCACTCGGGGCACCTCCTTTTCATAATGTGATTCTGATTATACCTCATTAGCATTGACACACAACCTGTATCCTGTGGTTAAGGCACATTTGGAAACAGGGGTGCCTTTCCAGAATTTTTTTTATTTAAAATTAATCTTCTGGCTAATTGTTCACCCTGTTACCACTTGGTACCTCTTTTCCCATCATCTTAGGGCATCGGGTTATTCCTCAGCCGTTTACTTCTGTCAGCATTTCTTAGCTCCAAGGCTTAAAATAGCGAAGCTAAAATCTTTCCGGTGTCAGCCTACAAGCCTTACGTGTCAGCCCTATTTACGTAGATACCTAATACACGATTATTCTCGCTACAGACTGATCAATCGATTCTCTATTTAGCATACAGTGATTCTATGTGACATAACGTGTTAGTTATTTATAACACCACACAGTAAATGAACAGTAAACTAAAATCACTGGCTGCCGTTCCCACCCTTACTCCTACACTGCTGCTGTGGCCTGTGGTGCCCGGCGCTCTGCCTGCAGCTCAAGACGGGCTTTGAGCTCTCACACAGGGGCTGCATCTTGCCAGAGCCCCAGATACCCTGCAGCCCTGTGGCTGCTTCTGGCTCACCAGGGGCCATTTCAGATTTTGGGGCGGGGGGCAACTTTAACTGTGATTCCAGGGGCTACTGATGCCCTGAAAACTGTAGGGTTTTTTGCAGAAAATAACTTAGAAATTCACTGACGAGCACTGTATCTAAGAAAGATAAATATATACTGACTCCAATTATAGCCACGTATTCAATTTAAAAGTAAATTTAGAACAATCAGGAGATAATACAGCAAGATATTCCCTATCCCAAGCCTTGAGGTATCAGTTTTGGAGCTTTGACGCAGGTATCAGAAACACCAGATTGATACTTTGCACCTCTCTTTAGTAGAGAGAAATAAATATAGAGAAAGGAAGCAGATTTTTCACTGCACGGACAACGTATTTACTTACTTTTATATACGTGATTAAAGTTTTTTCTCTTAAGAACGGGAATTTATTTTTCTAGTTATTTTGGGATTTATGTTTACTGATCACAATCATGTATGTGACTCACTAACATTTGACTCCATCACTGCTATTAGTATCATACTTGGAGCTGCATTTATTTTCATAGAAATTTTAAGTTACTTTCCAGATGTAACTGTACCATGAAGTTTGGGGGAGACAGGGCCTTGCACCTCCCCCACTTCCTGCGATTCACCATGACTCTCAGCCAGCCAGTAAAACAGAAGGTTTATTAGACGACAGGAACACAGTCCCAAACAGAGTCCACAGACAACAGGACCCCTTGGTCAGGTCCATCTTGGGGGGGGGGGGGGGTAGGGAGCCAGACCCGGTTCTGGCCTCCCTCCATTTCCCCAGCCAGCTCCAAATTGAAACCCCCCCCTCCAGCCGTCTCCTCCAGCCACCCCCCGGCTCCTCCTCCAGCCTTTGTCCAGTTTCCCAGGCAGAATGTGTCACCTGGGCCCATCCCCCCCTGGGCTCAGGTCACATGCTCAGCTATCGGCCCTCAAGTGAAGTCACACCCTGATATCCCATCCCCAATGCTGACAGTCCCAGTAAAACTCCCCCGCAACATCCCCAGCTCAATCCTCCCCACTCCCTGCTTCGTCACAGACTAAAAATACAATCTGAAGATAAGTGATCTTCATCTGCACAGTGTCTGAAGTTTTGAGTTTAGCTAATTTTTTCAAACGAGCCCTGCTCAGGTAAGTACATGCAAAATGTACAGTCTGTTATTTGCTAGTACCATTTTAAGTAATGAATGACAAAGCACAATATGGCAATAACCGTAATAATGATAATTACTCCAGCCAGGCCAGGTGAGGCATTTTAGAATTCAAAGAACTGTCTTTAAGCATAAGACAGAAATAAAATGATGAAATGCACAGACCAGTTAAAAAGCTAAAGTACCAGCACTGCCATCCTGACCGAATGTGAAGAATAAAATTACAGAGACTACATGTACTTTGCGCATTTTGACAGGAAGTAAAAGGAAGTAACAACAGTAACTGACGTGTCTGTGGTGGGTGTGTGTGGCGGGGGTGGGGAGGGTGAGACACACCCGCTGTCACTTCCAGCCCAGCGGCACTCACTAGTCCGAAGGCTCGTTCACACGGCAGCAGGGGCCAGCAGCCCCCACTCCTGACCCAGAGGCAGCAGCACAGAATCTTGTCCCCCCCCACCTCAGCTCAGCAGAGACTGGGCACAGAGGCAGGAGGGTGGGGGCCACCCCCCCTCCCCCCGCACAGCACAGGAGGCTCCTGGGAGCAGCTTGGCCGGGGCAGCTCCAAGTGGGGAGGGGGGGCAGGGCTGCAGGAAGAGCTGCAGGGGCAGACAGCTGAAGAGAAGTCGGGGGAGGAGAGACAGGACACCCCTGCTGGAGGAACCCCCTCAGCAAGGCCCCCCTGGACCGTCATGTCGTCTGCCCCCCACTGAGTCTGGCCCCGTCCAGCTCTTCACAATGAGAACAGCGCTGGGCTCCCTGCCAGCGAGCTCTCCCTGCACCTGCCAGGGCCTCCATCTCCTGTGTCCGTCTGTGGCTAGTAGGGGGGGGATGGATCTGCTGGGAGAGACAAGGGGCTCTCGCTTCGTCCCCTCCCCCTGGCGTTTCCTGGCTGCTCTGAGCGGGGTGGGGGTGGGACTCCTGCCTGTGAGCCACCCAGAGCTCCCATTTGATTGGCTCCTCTGCCCCATGAGTGTGGGGCTGTGAGTGGGGCAGCAGGTCCTGAGTGTTGGACTCTTGCTCTTTCAGGGGCCAGTGACCTTCGAGGAGGTGGCTGTGTATTTCACCAGGGGAGAGGGGGCTCTGCTGGACCCCACTCAGAGAGCCCTCTACTGGGATGTCATGCAGGAGAACTATGAGACGGTGACCTCGCTGGGTAAGGAGTCCTGTCCCCTGGGTTATTAGAAGCTGTGGGGTCTCTAAAGAACCTGAGCAGTAATAACTTTATACCTTTATTCATCATTCAAGTTTTGACAAGTTTCCTTGCTCCCCCTTTTTTGCCTTATCTCCCACCCACTAGAATAATTTTTAGACATTTGTCATCAGTCATTTTAAAATTGCATTTAATGCGTCCTTATTGGCTACATTAATAACTGTAGCTTTCATGCCTTTTCCTCATTTTAAGAGGAAAATATGCCTCCTGTAGAATTCTAAATTGAGTAAATAGGTGTGTGACCGATGCCTGGCTTGTGTGACAGTCAGATGAGCTCGTCTTTTGATAGAAGAGAATATAACGTTGTCATTCAGGAGCCCAAAGGTGAAAGGAGAACAGAGCCATGTGAGACGAGGAGAAGGGGTGGGGGGAGTAGCTAATTCTGGGGTGCCTGGACATGGGGAAGGTGTGTGCAGGGTTAGAGGTAAGATGGAGAAAGGAGGGATGAGGTTGTGAGAGACGAGGAGGGAACAGAAGAAGCTCCCAAGATGCCGGGAGGTGGTGCCGGCTGAGAGTAATGGGAAGAAGGGGAGGGGAGTGTGGGGGAAGGGCACCTGGGAAGTGGGCTGGGTGGGTCAGTGGGAGGGAGGAGAGGTTTGGGGATCCAGAGCTGTGGGGGATCCCAGACCTTTAACCCCAAATCCCTACCCAAGCTTTAGCGCCTACACTCCAGTTTTTTTTCTGTTCAGTTTCACGTCATTATACATTTTCCCCCCAAATATTATTATTATAACTCTTGACCTCCCTCTCCCACTCATTACCCCCCTCCCCATATAACCTCCCCATCTCTAGGCACAGCGACCCCGGCCTCCGACCCTGAGTCCTTGCTGCATCCTCCCCACCAGAGCAGGGCCCCTACCCAGGCACAAATGGGCACTTTGTTGATGATGTCACAGGGTGGTGGTGTAGCCTGTACAGTTTTTACACCTATAAGATGACGTACTGGGGGTACAGCTCGCCCTTGTACATGGCTACTTAAAGTTAATGGAGAAGATGAAATTTGGTGAAACACAGAAACTTGATTTAATGGAGACAGTTATAATTGAAATCATAGGCAAGGATCAATACACGTAACGATTAGATGAAGATAAATAGAGTAAACAGGGTCTTGCACTGTGCGGACTTACAAGTTATGGACATGGTTGGAAACAAAGATCGAGGGGCAAGGGAGGCCATCAGAAGGGAGGCCCTGCTTCAGTTTACACTGTCTTGGGGACACGACAAAATGAAAATGTGGAAACCAGGAGAGGTATTTTATCCATTTCCTTATGGTAATAGGATGGCGATATACCACATCTGCTCCTTTACTCTGATTACAAGAATGTCAATAACTGCCCCAACCCATACGTGGCCTTTGGGAAGTCCATAAATAAGCATCAAGCCTTTACCTCACTTATTAATTAACAATTCCAATCTATGAATGCGGTGCAACCTAATTGCTAAAGCCCACCCCAAACTTCCTTCTTTCCGGAAGAATTAGGGGCTGTTGCTCCTGAATGTTAGTGTGTAATTCCCCAGCCTTCTCCTTCCACTGGGGGAGTTTAATTCTCCCTCCCGTTACACCTGAGTCACTAGATTTCCTAATTGCAAAAGCACATTTTGGGGAATGTCACAGTTCGGGGGAGTGAAGCCTTTGACCTGCCTCCATGGTCTGCTCACGGAATGGCCCCTCAGGTGTCAGGCCTCCAGCCAGCCCCTCTCTGTGGGCAGTGACCCACCTGCCTCTCCTTTTTGACCAGGGTGTGAGGATTGCAGCTTGTCCTCCACTGTGTTCACTGGACTAACGTCCAGTTCCTGTGCTTTGCTTTCTCTCCAGGGGCTGTGAGCAGTGTGTGTGTGTGTGTGTGTGTGTGTGTGTGTGTGTGTGTGTGTGTGAGAGAGAGAGAGAGAGAGAGAGAGAGAGAGAGAGAGAGAGAGAGAGAGGTGGGAATTTCGGTGATACGTGTATGATGCCAATACGCACCTCAGTTTCCTGCTGTGGTTGGTGTTGTTGTGATTAGAACGAGCAGGAGACATGAGGTGTTTTGTCACGTAGCTGTCATGGGGTGATACGAATGGGTCATTAAGGACTGGCTGGGGCCAACCTACATCAATGGAATACCCGACAGAGACAAGGGAATAATTGTCACCTGTCCATGGGAGGATCTCCGCTTGGCTGAGTGAAGCACACATGGACTCGTTATGTTTTTGGGAGCAGGAAGAACTGGGCTCGCAGACACAGGCTTTGCTGGAGTGAAGACAAATGGACAGACACAGTGAAAAGAAACCAAACTGTTTTCTACAGCAGCCTGGCTCAAGGGCATTGGCCAGTGTGGACTATATTGTCTTCATTGTTTCTCTGTGCTAATGAAAAGACTTTCCAGTGCTGAGTTTCAGTTGACTAATAAACCCTGCAATGTTTTAACAGTCTGCCCAGTGTCGCAGCAAAAACTTGCTGAGGTGCACTGAAGCATGAATGAGGAACAGTCTCTGAACAGGAGTGTTGTTCAGCTGGACCTGCTGGCAGAGCTCACAGGTTGAAGTAGGAGTGTTGAAGCCAGAGGCTCAGTCTCAGGTGTTGAAGCTACATGGCCTGTCCTTGTGGAAGAGTGGGACCCCTTGGGGGTCTAGTGCACTCAAGGGGCACCTCCCAAGGACGGTTTAAAAGCCAGGGCATTGCAGAGATCCTATGGATCCAAGACAGTGCCAGAGGTTCAGCCTTATGGGGAAAAGATACAAAACAAGAAAAGGATCTAAATGAGTGTTTACCATCGCTCCCTCTCAGTCCTCATGGGAATCCCTGATCCATTCCAAAGTGTATTAAAACCTTCCTCTAAGGCTCACCTCTTGGTTATCAGGTCATGTCCGTTTTGTTAGAGGTTTTCCCTTCACCCTCCCACTTCCCTGGTTCTTGTCACGCAGACAGGAAGCAGCGAAAGACCAGAAGTCCGAAGCGCAGACAATGCCATGTTTATTGGGGTTAGTTTCCAAGGAAGCATATTCTGAAGCCCTTCACACCAGTCGGGCTTATCTCGATCTACTGATACAGTCTGTTCCCCAGTGTTCCCTCCCCAGCTCTGATGCCGCAGAGTGTTTATCCCGTGTCCCCCTTCCCAGCTCTGATGCAGCTGAGGCTTGCCTGTGTTCCCGTTTTCCCCATACACACCTTAACAAACATGATTCCAATTTCCCTTCCCTGTCCTGTTGGACCCCGTTTATATAGTAATATTCTCAGCTATACCTTAACCAATCATTTTACTGAAATTTAACGAACCAATTCTAACATATTGTAACATAATTCTCTAACCAATTATATCCCACCACCCTAATTAACTTACACCTAGCAAAATTAACTGTACAGCAGAGAGAAACAATTACAGAACCAGACAGATTAACAATGGAAAAGTGGGGGCCATAAAGATAGAACAATACAGAAATGAGGGTTTCACAACCACAAGCATTGAGAAGTGATTTCTTGCCAGACAGGCTGCTGTCAAACTAAGTTTTCTATAACCATCTTAAGATCTGTTTCTTTATCTGGTGGTGATGGGCACTATCAGGACAGGATCGTCTTCCTAACAGCCCAATAGCACCTTATTTCAGTGTGACTGGTTTGGGATGTGAGGATGTGACCCTTCGCTTCCCAGCTTATGGCTGCCCCTGCTGCTTAGCCAAAGAACAAGGCCTCAGACGGTCATAGTAAGAGAAGGCCCTTACAAATACAGACAGTGATTTTGATTCTTTGTTTTCATACTCCTGTAAGTAGCTAAGCAATAAAAATACCCCTAAGTTCTTAAAGTACAAGCTTTACAGACAGGCCTGAATATCGCTGTTCTAAGAGTTGGGTCTATCCCTTCCCCCATTCTGTGTCTGTCTTGTCTATTCAGATTGTAAATTCTTCAGGGCATGGCCCAGCTACTATTCTCTGTTTGTACTTGTCGTAGCACAATGGGGACCCACTGTTAGTTGCTCCTTAGGCACTAAGGTAATGCATATGATTTATAATAATAACTCTCCTGCCACTTGGAGCCAAGGAAGCTGGTCTTGGGATGTTACTGCTTAAAAATGAGCTGGGGGTTAAAACCATGGACTATTCTTTGTGACAAGTATCCCACAAATTCCACTGACCTCCCTTGTTTTCTGTTGCTACAGCTCTAGTACCCATCAATCCAAAGACTGAGAGAAATGGAGAGTTCAAACCATTGTCCTTTTAGTATCTTATTGTTCCTCTCTCTGTTTTTTGTGCTGGCCTTTCTATTCTATCACTTTCTGCCTTTGTTTAGTGGTAACAGTTCGTTTCCATCACTCATGTTTGTTTGTTTAAATCTCTATCCATTGTTAAATACATTTTTTGCTTGTTCGATAACTGTACTCAGGTGCTGTGTGAGATACAGTAGCAATGGTCCACAGTAAAACTAGTAACCTGGGATACTTGGGGAAGAGAGGATCTGGGATTTCACCGAGTATCTGATGATCCGGGCTGGACCCCAGAGGGGGACACATTGAAGGAACTCAGGGGTTAGAGTGGCTGCTGTAGCTCAGAGGAGGGTGCTTGAGTTCCAGCAGGCTGGTGAGTTTGGTCACTAATATCCAAATGGAAAACTCCTTCTTCCTAGTGGTGGGTCAGGGGGAGGGATAGCTCAGTGGTTTGAGCATTGGCCTGCTAAACCCAGCGTTGTGAGTTCAATCTTTGAGGGGGCTACATAGGGATCTGGGGCAACAATTGGTCCTGTTAGTGAAGGCAGGGGGCTGGACTCAATGATCTTTCAAGGTCCCTTCCCATTCTAGGAGATTGGTATATCTCTAATTATTATTATTATTATAGGTGGCAACAAGAGACTCACAGCCTTCAGCTCCCTGAGAAGGGTCACAATGTGTCTCTATGTTGATCCACCTGTCAAATTCACACAGGGAAAGTTCCCTATTGCATAAAACTCTGCCCTATGAAGTCATGGAACATGTGTTCTTCGCTTTGTGGGTACATCTAGACTACCCGCTGTATCGGCAGGTAGCGATTGATTTCTCGTGGATCGTTATATCGCATCTCATCTAGACGTGATATATCGATCTCCGAAAGTGCTCCTGTCGACTCCAGAACTCCACCAGTGCGAGCGGTGGTAGCGGAGTTGACAGGGGGAGCCGCAGACGTCGATCCTGCGCTGTGAGGACGAGAGGTAAATCGATCTAAGATACTTCGACTTCAGCTACGCTATTCAAGAGAGACAAGGCGGGTGAGGGTAAGAGCTTGCAGAGGACCAACCTCTGTTGGTGAAAGAGACAAGCTGTGGAGATAACCCAGCACCCTTCTTCAGTTCTGTGTAGCCTGAAAGATCGTCTCTTTCATAACAGCAGTTAGAACATAAGAACAGGAGCGGCGCCAGGGTTTCTGGCGCCCTAGGCAGAATTTGGGGTGGGGGAGGGGGCCGCAGCTGGAGTGGCAGCAGCTTGCAGGGCTTCTCCCCTGGTAGCTGGTGCTCATTATCCATCAAATAAATCAAAACACTTCCCCCTGCAAGTGGATTTAGCCCGGGACCCTCAGAGTCAGCAGCTGTTACGCCCCCTTCTGAGCTCTCGGGTCAGGTGTCCTAGCACTGAAAGTCTCCTGTTTAGATCCTAAAATAGCGTTTTTGCACTAGAGGGCTGAAATTTTGGACTGGACATTGTAGCTCCATGGTTATTTTATTGAATTGCTTCAAAACAGCAACTCAAGAAAGTCTCCTAAGTGCCAGGCTCTCTGCCATGGAAACAGCTGCCCCTGCTCTCCAGGAGTCTGTGCGTTCCACACAGCAACGTACAAACCTGCTCCGCACTGAAGGGGGGGTCAGACAGTGACGGTAACGCAAATCTTCAGACTATTAACCCAGGTCACTTCCTTTCTTTAACCCAGGACGAGCCAGTCACCTGTTAGCCATGGCGTTATCTTCACCTTAAAATACCTCTCAGGACATTGAACAGAGGGAGTGAAACCCCCTCCCCCGAATGGCTCCCTGTTGAGGCGTTGTACCGAACCTGCCCCTGGAGAGTGTCTGGTTTTATACTCTTAGAGCTTTTTCTCTTCAAACCCCTTATCCCAATCTCTGGGCCAACCGCCGCATTTCAGAGTTTAGAATTTACTCTCATCACCCTCCTATGGCACTTTCCATGTGAATTGGGCAAAGCAAGTGGGGGAAGCTCCGTGGCTAATGAAAACCAATGCTCTGGATGAGGCTTGAACACACACCCACAGCTGTAATTCCCCCTGCATGAGCCACTATAGGTGCTTCTTAGACAAACTTGGGCTGTCGGTGGTTATGTGTGTCTGTGCTTCACCACTTTGGCTGCTCTGTGAAAAGCTGATGGTTCAAACAGAAGCTGGTGGGTTTTTGTTTTGTTTTAAGCAATTAGAGTCTAGTACATTTTAACAGGCAGAAAATGTCCTATTCTGGTCTAGCCCCATTTGACTCCTTCTGCCCATCTTCTTCCTTCGCCCTCAGTGTCTTTCCTTCCCCACTGGGGACATGCAGAGATGAACCCCAGTCAGTCTGTGTCACAGAGAGTCTGTATCTCCTAAGGAATGTGGGTGAAGGATTCCAGCTGAATTAACTCCGCTCACCTGGGTTAGAAACATTTGTTTCTTTCGAGCAGATAGTGGAAAATGGGACATTAATTCAGAGCCAGGAGGCAAGGCAGAGGCTTCATGATCTTGATCTCCATGAAGGGAGAGAGGATCCCCAGGAAGGAACAGAGCTTCCTTTAGATTCAAGCTGGGTCTCCTGGAAGTTGGAAAAGACTCTTGGTCACTGAGGATCTCATGGGATCGTGCTGCTCCAGAGGCTCGAGAGTCCTGGGTGCGGGGAGGGTGTCACTGCACAGTCTGAAATGGAAGGGAGGACCCTGGAAGGGAAGGGGAGGAACAGAAAATGGAGAGGAATGAAACAGAATAAACGCCTCTTCTCTCTCCCCTCCCCGACCCAGCAAGAACTGTTATCAGTGGGGAAACTCCCCACGATGAATGGCAGAGACCACAGAGACATTCGCCTCATGCTGAGAAGTAAGGTGACCAGACACTAAGTGTGAAAAATCAGAGACTTTCACCAGAGGCATTGGTGGTATAGTGGTGAGCATAGCTACCTTTCAAGCAGTTGATCTGCGTTTGATTCCCAGCTGATGTAATGATTCCTTCCACTGGGAATTGGTTTAATTTCAGTCACGTTGTTTCAGTTTATCAATGGAATGAGAGAATCAGTGTCCCAAATCCCAACAGGTCATTAAACACCCAGTGGAGAAAGAAAGGAATGGGACTATATAATAAGCAGTTGAAGTCATCCTGGTATTACAATGCTTGGTTTATTTTTTTTTTAAATTTCCTTTACTTCCCTCTCCCTTTTAGACTCAGAGCCTTTAAGGTCAGAAGGGACCAGTGTGATCATCTAGTCTGACCTGCTGCACCTTGCAGGCCAAAAGACCCCACCCACCCACTCCTGGAATAGACCCGGGAGCGGAGGCAGCTCCGTGCTCTGCCCCTACCCCAGGCAGCACATGGAGGCCCTCTGCTCCCCTCCCCCCACAACGGGTGTGCAGAGATGTGCCAGCAGCACTAAGGTGGCTCCCTGCCCACTCTACATCCGTCCCTCCGTGCCGCTCCCAGAAGTGGCTGGCATGTCCCAGCATCCCCTGGGGCGGGGGGAGTGTCTCCACGTGCTGCCCCTGCCCCGAGCACCAACTCTGCAGCTCCCATTGGCCAGGAACTGTAGCCAATGGGAGATCTGGGGGCAGCACCTGCAGACAGCAGCACATGGAGATCCCCTGGCCCCACTCATTTAGGAGCTGCTGCCAGAGGGTTGTGTGTACCGGTCACTTTGGGAGCTGCACCACCCCTCCTGCACCCCACCCCCACCCCCAACGCAGAGCCCACACCCAAATTTCCTCCCAGTGCTTTGCTTGTCTTCCTTTCACCAGAACCATCCTTCTTCTCCTGGGCTGCAAGTAGCCACCCCTGGGAAGCCAAGAGGCAGGCACAGGATTCTGCAAGGTAAGTGTCCCACAGCGCCGCGATGGACGGTGCGATGAAGGTAAGTCTTCCCGAGGTATGATGGAATGTAACGCAGCGAACCACTGGCCAGGCGGTCGGGGCGAAGGGCATTCACTGGAGGTACAAGCTTGTGAGTGACTCCTGAACACAGGGCCCCTTCCCGTTTTAAGGACCTGCTCCTCATGGCCTGTGACTGGAGATGACTTGGCTGCATCTGGTGGGTCACACTCCACCTTGGGCAGCGTCCATGCTCTGGGTGTGTGATCACTGCCCAATTAGCGTCCCAGACACCTTGTCTATCTAGGAGCTCTTCTGATCTTCCAGCTGTTCAACCAGCCCATTCATCCCACAAGCATTGCAGGAGGGAGTGGGAGGGGGAGGGGGAAAGCCACTTCACAGGCATTCAGAGAGGGAGAGGAGACAAAAATGGGAATGGGGGAAGTATAACAGACCTATTGAGCATAGAAATCACTGCTGCTCCTACAACAGCAGGGACAGGCCACTGGGAGCTGGGAAAAATTAAGCCATCATGTTTCTGCGTGGTTTTGAACCAGGGACCTTTTGCGTGTTAGGAAAATGTGATAACCACTACACTACAGAAACTCTGTTGCAGGGCTTTGCCCCTCCCTTCATAAGAACATAAGAATGGCCAGACTGGGTCAGACCAAAGGTCCATCCAACCCCATATCCTATCTGCCAACAGTGGCCAATGCCAGGTGCCCCAGAGGGACTGAACCTAACAGGTGATGATCAAGTGATCTCTCTCCTGCCATCCATCTACATCCTCTGACAAACAGAGGCTAGGGATACCATTCCTTACTCAGGCTGCCTAATAGCCATTAATGGACTTAACCTCCATTAATTTATCTGCAAAAATAATGAGGAGTACTTGTGGCACCTTAGAGACTAACAAACTTATTTGAGCATAAGCTTTCATGGGCTAAAATCCACTTAATCAGATGCATACAGTGGAAAATACAGCAGGAAGATATATATATACACAGAGAACTTGAAAAAATGGGTGTTGCCATCCACACTATAATGAGAGTGAGCAGTTAAGGTGAGCTATTATCAGCAGGAGAAAAAAACTTGTAGTGATAATCAGGATGGCCCATTTCCCACAGTTGACAAGAAGGTGTGAGTAACAGTAGGGGGACAAATAAACATGGGGAAATAGTTTGACTTTGTGTAATGACCCACCCACTCCCAGTCTTTATTCAAGCCTAATTTAATGGTGTCCAGTTTGCAAATTAATTCCAATTCAGCATCTCTCGTGGGAGTCTGTTGTTGAAGGTTTTTTGTTGTAATATTGCGACTTTTAGGTCTGTAATCGAGTGACCAGGGAGATTGAAGTGTTCTCTGGCTGTGTTTGAATGTTATAATTCTTGATGTCTGATTTGTGTCCATTTATTCTTTTATGTAGAGACTCTCTGGTCTGGCCAATGTACATGGCAGAGAGGCATTGCTGGCACATGATGGCACATATCACATTGGTAGATGTGCAGGTGAATGAGCCCCTGATGGCATGGCTGATGTGATTAGGTCCTATGATGGTGTCCCCTGAATAGATATGTGGACAGAGTTGGCAATGGGCTTTGTTGCAAGAATAAATTCCTGGGTTAGTGTTTTTGTTGTGTGGTTGCTGGTAAGTATTTGCTTCAGGTTGGGGGGCTGTCAGTAAGCAAGGACTGGCCTGTCTCCCAAGATCTGTGAGAGTGAGGGATTGTCCTTCAGGATGGGTTGTAGATCCTTGATGATGCACTGGAGAGGTTTTAGTTGGGGGCTGAAGTTGACGGCTAGTGGGGTTCTGTTCCTTTCTTTGTTGGGCCTGTCCTGTAGTAGGTGACTTCTGGGTACTCTTCTGGCTCTGTCAATCTGCTTCTTCACTTCAGCAGGTGGGTACTGTAGTTGTAAGAACGCTTGATAGAGATCTTGTAGGTGTTTGTCTCTGTCTGAGGGTTTGGAGCAAATGCGGTTGTATCTTAGAGCTTGGCTGTAGACAATGGATTGTGTGATGTGGTCTGGGTGAAAGCTGGAGACATGTAGGTAAGTATAGTGGTCAGTATGTTTCTGGTATAGGGTGGTGTTTATGTGATCATCACTTATTAGCACAGTAGTGTCCAGGAAGTGGATCTCTTGTGTGGACTGGTCCAGACAGAGGTTGTAGGTGGGATGGAAATTGTTGAAATCATGGTGGAATTCCTCAAGGGTTTTCTTTTCCATGGGACCAGATGATGAAGATGTCATCAGTGTAGCACAAGTAGAGTAGGGGCATTAGGGGACGAGAGCTGAGGAAATGTTCTAAGTCAGCCATAAAAATGTTGGCATACTGTGGGGCCATGTGAGTACCCATAGCAGTGCCGCTGACTTGAAGGTACACATTGTCCCCAAATGTGAAATAGTTATGGGTGAGGACAAAGTCACAAAGTTCAGCTGTGACATTATCGGGGATACTGTTCCTGACAGCTTGTAGTCCATCTTTGTGTGGAATGATGATGGAGCATCTACATAGCTAGACAATCCTGCTGTCAGGGTGCCAATGCCTGAGATGATGGGGCATCCAGGATTTTCAGGTTTATGGATCTTGTATAGCAGATAGAATAACCCTGGTTGGGGTTCTAGACTGTCTTATTGCCAAGGGACAGAGAAACTCGGCCAGCAACAGGGAGTGCATAACACCGCCCTAGTGTGGGGGTGACAGCGCCTCCAAGATCCTGACACCCCTATTGGTTCCACTGCTGGTTGTTTTCCTTTTCCGGTGGGACTTTGGGCAAGTTGCTCCCCCCTCTAGGGCTCCGTCCCCAGCAGACAAATGGGGATTTCGTACCTTCCCGCTATTGGAAAGTGCTGGGAGAATCCCCCAGCCAAAGCTGCTCTGACAGCGCTAAGCAGCATCTGACCATTCAAGGTCGGAGCGCACTGCCCAGGAGGAGGAGTGTCTGGCTCTGGGGTTTCACTTCAGCCCAGTCTAGAGAGAGGGGCCCAGCCATGGGGTTTGGCTCAAGAAGACCAAGTCTCCAATTTGTTAAGGGTGTTTTGAATTCCAGTCCTGTGCTCCAAAGTGCTTGGTGTCAGTTGCACATTTTAGAATGATACTCTCCACTCCATTTTCCAAATCATCATTCATACTGCTTACCCACCTCCACTAGGCCTGGAACCCTGCCGAAGAAGGAAAGATGATTGGTTTGGAATGATTTGTTCTTGACAAATCCATGATCCCTCGTGCTAAGAACCAAATTATCCTGTAGGTGCTGCTGACAAACTGAGTGTTTAAGAATATATTCCAGTATCTCTCCAGCTATGGAAGTGAGGCTAGCTAGTCTGTAAGGCTCAGGGGTCTCTTTGTTCCCCTTTGAAAGATAGGTCCTGTCTTGTTCATGGATGGGAAGATGTTCTTTTTCAGGGATCTCAGATGAGAACTGGGGCACAACACCTGGTTTGTTAAGGCCACAAAAATGGAGGCAGGAACCTCTTCTCTCCTGCTGGCAAAGAACCCCAGGTACCGAAAAGACAGAGACTCAAATCCCTGAATGGGCTTTAGAAAAGGCAATGGTTAAAAAGTTTGGCCCCGACCATTTCTTGTTTCCACAAACTAGACATTTTAGCAAACTTTAGAATTCCTTGGTGCTAAACACCGTGAAACTCCCCTTTCTCCTTCACACAGGGCTTTATCGCCCCTTATCTCACTCAGGCTCACGACTGCCCAGAGCTCGAGAACTGTCCCTGTTCCCATTGGGTAGATGGGGAGGAGCCTGAGGTATAGAGAAGGGAAGTGACCTGTCACCAGATGGATCAGACTGAACAGGTTTCAGACCTCGAGGAGGCTCTTACCTTCTAAACAGGGACGGCTGTTTTCTAGTAAAATCACTACAAGGGAAGGAGAAAACTCGAAAGAGGTTCCTCCTGGCGCTCACGTCCGTGAACCCAAATACTCTCTCAGTCCTCAGAGAGAGACCTGGAGAAGGAGACTTGCTGGAGCAAAGCCACAGGGGTCTCTGAGGTTTCCCTGGCCCCTCGCCCCTGTCCTGCCTGGCTGATGTCAGCATCTCTCTGTGAGGTCACCACCTCCCCACCACCTTGGACCAATAGGCTGAGGTCCTGCAAAAGGCCTTTGTGAGGTCACTGCCACACCCCTCCCTTGCTGGGCTAATGTCCTGCCCCTGGCCAGGCACTTTGCAGGTTTGAGCTACTCCCTGTGGATCACCCCACTCAAGGAGCGTTCGTTCTAGGCAGCAAGCCGGCTAGACAGGAAAACATCAGACGCTGCTCCCAATGCTACACTCAGTTTTTCAGAAATTAGTCGACTTTATGGCCAGAAGTGACCATTAGAGCATCTAATCTGACCCCCTGCATATCACAGGCCTCCTGTATGGCACAATAGCTACTTTGGGGGCAAATACATTCCAGAAAGGCATCTAGTCTTCATTAAATGACATCAGGAGATGGAGAATCCATCACTTTCCTTGGTAGCTTGTTCCTGTGGTGAATCATCCTCGCTGTTGAATATTTGTGCCTTAGTTGTAATATGAATTTGTCTCTTTTGACCTTCCAGCCATTGGGTCTTGTTAGGCCTTTCTCTGCTAGATTCAAGAGCCCTTTAATACCCAATCCTTTCTCTCCATTAAGGCACGTCAACACTTCAGTGAAGTCACCTTTCAATCTTCTTTTGATCAGCTAAACAGGTTGAGCTCTTTCAATAGCTCACTAGAAGGCATTTTTCTCCGGCCGTCAGAACATTTGGTGGCTCTTTGCAGCCCCAAACTCTAATTTCACAACATCTTTTTCACATGAGGACACCAAAACTGGAGGCTATTCCAGTATCAGTCTCACTGATGCCGTGTCACCTCCTGTGACGTTATTGACATAATCTGTAACCGTATAGATCATTGTTGCGACTGCTGTTCTATTTGTAGCCAATATTGTAGAAAGGTTGTAGCGTAAGGGGTCTATGGAGAGGTTCTGATTGGCTGATTATAATTATGCTATTTCTAGATGTGTATCATTTTTATAGTTGACTTTATGAATTCCTGCTCATTTCCCCACTGGCTGGAGCATGGCTAGAGTGTGTCTGTGGTTAATGATGTTGCTATAGATTGTTCGTTTCCTGCCTTGGCAATTCAGACAGTCCCTTTTCCCAACGTATCTCCAGCACATCATTAGTTCAAATAACAGGGGCAGCTTTTCTCTGGGGCACTGAGATTTTTTGGGGAGTTGGTGGCTCCTTTCTTTCCTCACCCTGGAGTAAACTCAGCTTTTTATTCCATGGTTCATGTTTTATGGAATAAGAACATCAGCATGAAGAAAGAGGAGAGGGAATATCTCACTGCCAGGGCTGAAGGTAGCCACGTCCCCTCTGTCTGACAGTTGCCATTGCAGGAGAGAAGGTTTCAATGGAATCGAATGCCCTGGCTCAGACAAGAGACACAGGGAGGTTTTGCTGTTCATGGATCCATGCAAAGGAAATTGTGTCTCTGTGTGAAACTGAGAAGGGAAATGAAACGCCCACAGGGTGGCGCAATGCCCTAAGCTAAGGCAGGAGGGTGAAGGAATCGGGCTGAGGAATGACTGAAGTGGACTCACCTGGGATTGAAATGACATTTGTTTCTGTCAGGCAGTGAGAAATTGACATTAATTCAGATGCAGGGTTGAGGCTTCTTAGCTCCTTGTAGAACTTGAACTTGATTTCCCTGAAGGGAGAAAGGGAAAGTCTGGGGCGGCCTTGAGTCCCTGGCTGGGTCTCCTGGGCAGTGGAAAACATCCCTTGTTTGGCCCTGCCAAGGGGATGGTGGAGGCTGAGACGCCCCTCGGCTTGGATCAAAGGGGGAGTTGGATGGAATTTATCACACAACCCTCCCTGCTCCCCAGAGCCCCACGGGGAGAAGCTAGAGAAGGGGGAGTCATTCCTCCCCTGCGCTCCCAGAAGAGCTGCTAGCAGGGCCGCCCAGAGGCAGGGGCAAGTGGGGCAATTTGCCCCAGGCCCTGGGTCTTGCAGGGGCCCCCACAAGCAGGAGCGTAGCTAGGGGGGAGCGGGGGGGGCTGCCGCTCCCCCACTGAGCACATTCCCCCAAAGTGGCACCTTAGTAGGAATTTGGAAGAAGGTGGAAAGATCTGGAATTTCCCCCCCCAACACACACACACACCTCCTGGGGTGGCAGGGGGTGCAGGTGGAGGGGCAGAGCCCAGGGCTGGGGTGGCGGGGGGTGTCGGTGGGGAGCCCAGGGCTTGGGTGGGTGCAGCCAAAAATTTTTTTGCTTGGGACGGCAAAAAACCTAGAGCCGGCCCTGCCTCCACACACTGTGAGGTAGGTAGGAGCAGATCATTATTATCCCTACTTGAAAGAGGGAGAAGCTCAGGCTGAGAAAGGAGAATTGACTTGTCTGAGGTCACACAGCCAGTCAGGGGCAGAGTTGGGAATAGGACCCAAGAGCCCTGATTTTCAAACTAACCATCGGATCTTGAATTTCAGACATTGAATGACCTGAGTAAAGTGCTCTCAGATGAGCTCCAGACCAACAACTGTGCACAGAAATTATCCAGCAAGTATTTGAGGAGAATCATGTTAGAGAGAATCATGAACTGCTCAGAGACCATTAATGCAGAGAAGCAGCAAAATTCATCAAACACAGAACTGGTTCTGACTTATTTCCTTGGTCTTAAAAGAGAACAACAAGGATCTGAGTCTCCTCCCTGTCAATAACCCCCTGCTCAGCCAATCAGGGTAGAGACTGAGGGTGGGAGGCGGAGGGTTCTCACCAGAGAGCCCAAAGGATGGCCCAGGTCACTGGTGGGGATCAAATAAAATTCAGAATAAAATTCTGCCTCCTGAACCTCGTGTTTTCCATGCCTAGAATTCAACTGTCACCAGATGGATCAGACTGAACAGGTTTCAAACCTCAAGGAGGCTCTTATCTTCTAAACAGGGACGGCTGTTTTATAGTAAAATCACTAAAAGGGAAGGAGAAAACTCAAAAGAGGTTCCTCCTGGCGCTCACATCCGTGAACCCGAATACTCTCTCAGTCCTCAAAAGTGCCTGGCCAGGGGCAGGACATTAGCCCAGCAAGGGAGGGGTGTGGCAGTGACATCACAAAGGTTTTTTGCAGGACCTCAGACTATTGGTCCAAGGTGGTGGGGAGGTGGTGACCTCACAGAGAGATGCTGACATCAGCCAGGCAGGAGAGGGGTGAGGGGCCAGGGAAACCTCAGAGACCCCTGTGGCTTTGCTTCAGCAAGTCTCCTTGTCCAGGGCTCCCTGACCCAGGAGGCAGGGTCAGTGTTGGCCCCATTGGGCAGGCGGGATCTAGGGCACAAAGAGGTGAAGTGACTTTCCCAAGGCTAAGCAGGGAGTCTGTGGCAGAGCAGAGACTCAAACCCAGAACAACTGATCCCTGTGCCTTAACCACTAGGCAACCTTCCCCCCAAAGGAGAGGGAACCTCCTCCGCCACTTTGAGTGTGTGGGTGGGAGCAGCCACTAGACAGAGCTGCCAGGGGGTGGGGAGGGGGGTTGGATAGTTGGGGGGGGGTGATTAGCAGTTGGGGGGGGTCTGTGGAGGGTCGGTCAGGGGACAAGGAGCAGGAGGATTGGATGGGTTGAGGGTTCGGGGGGTGCCTGTTTGGCGGTGGAGCGGGGTTGGAGCAGGCAGGGAGCAGAGGGAGTTGGATGGGTCGGGAGTTCTGGGGGTCCTGTCAGGGGGCGGGGAGCGGTTGGATGGGGCATGGGAGTCCGGGGGTCTGTCTGGGCGCAGGGGTGTGGATAAGGGTCAGGAGGACAGGTAGGGGGTAGGGTCCTAGGGAGGCAGTTACAGTGGGGGGGTCCCAGGAGGGGGCAGTCAGGGGACAAGGAGCAGGGGGGGTTGGGGGTTCTGAGGGGGGCAGCCAGGGGGCAGGAAGGGGGAGGCAGTGGATGGGGTGGGGCTAGGGCGGGGCTCCCTGGGTGTGCACCCTATGGTCACGGGGGTGAGCCACTCGCATCCTTTTCCTGTTTGTGCCATTTCTTTCCGTCTCAAAACCTGAGAACAATTCTCTCTAGTTCTTCCCCTTCTCTCTCCCCTCCCCACATGTGGCTAGAAAATCCAAGGAGATTCCCTTGTTTTCTTTAAAATTATTGACTCTCTAGCCTCTCATTTTCCCTATTTTCTCTGTAATTCTTAAATTCTCCTCAGCTTTGGGATGTGAACCCAGCCCGTTTATCTGCAGCAATTTGTCCTTGGGTAGGTGGAATTTGCTGTCCTGTGTCACTCCCCCAGCGTGGGTGGGGGTCAGTAGGTGCTGGCTGGGGGAGCCCGCAGACACGGCTGCCTCTGGGGGGGAGATGGGGGGGCCGATATCTGCCAGCGACAGGACATGGCCGCACAGGAGGGGAAGGGAGGAGCCAGTGTCCCTATGGAGCCGGCCCAGCCCCTTTGGTTCTGCTCCTTTCCAGCATTTTGTTCAGAGTCTTTATTACTGGGGAGGCTGAAAAATCTCCCTGTGGGCTTAGCCTGGCAGCAGGGGCCAGGTCTCCCCTGCAATAAAGAGCTGGAGCATGTTCCCAGCATGGCAGAACCTAGGCTGTGTCCCTGCAGGGGAAGATCCTGGGGGAATCGTGATGTGACATGAACTAAAGCCTGTTCTGAAACCTCCGCAACTGCCCTTCTCGCCCTGCCAGGCTGCAGGATGACGTCCGTGTTTCGCTCCAGCTCGTCCCATCCTCCCATGGGACAGGGAAGGGAAACGGCTGCAGTGGAGCCAGTTCAGGTAGGGGTTATTGGGGGGAGGTCCTGGTGGGTTCCTGCTGGAGAGAGAGGGACAGCAAATACAGAGGAGGTGGGAGGTTTGAGCAGTCTGATTTGGAGGTTGGAGCGGGGCAGGAAATTCCCAGGGTGGAGAATGGGAGGAGGCCAGGGTGCAGCAAACTTGTTTGGACTTGTTAAATTTGAAGCTTCCATTCTAGGAACAGAGGGTGGAAATGCTCTAATTTGTGGGACAGGAAACAACCCTCCTAGGTGGGGCTAGGAAAATGGGCCAGACTCCCAGGGCTGGAGCCCAACCTGATTAACCAGCGGCTGCTGTGAGATGTGCGAGGGCACCCACCAGGGAGGCTTAGGGGGGATTCTTAACCTTTTTTTTCCTAAGGACCCCAACGTGCTATAAAAACTCCACTGCCCTGCATGTGCCTGGTTCTCTGCATATAAAAGCCAGGGCTGGCGTTAGGGGGCAGTAACCAGGGCAGTTGCCTGGGGCCCATGTGACAGGCCCCCCCTCAAAGCTAATTGCTCAAGCTTTGGCTTCAGCCCCTGCCACCAGGGGCTGATGGCCCCAGGCAGTGAGGTTTGGGCTTTCTGCCCTGGACCCCCTGAAACCTGCTCGCAGCCCCCCAGAGGCCCAGGGACCCCTAGTTGAGAACCATGGCCTTAGGGGATGTGCCCCTCCCCCATACCCAGCTCCAGAGCTGGCCTTAGAGAAAATGGTGCCTTGGGTGAACTTGTATTTTGGTGCCCCCCATCCCCCCTGGCCCCCATGGGTTCCTTGGGCTCCCCACCATCACTTCCAGGCTCTGGTGCCTCCCTCTAATGCTTAATTTTATTGGAAGAGATGCCAGAGCTCAGCCGTGGCACAAATTCAGCACTGGCAGGGTGGCCTCACAGCAGCGGCTCTGGCTGAGAGCCCAGCTCTGAAGGCCATGCCACCGCCAGCATCAGCGCAGAAGTGAGGGTGGCCTGGTGTGTGGTGTATTGTGCAGCCTTTTATTTTATTTAAAGTGCAGTTTGTAATGTGGCATTACACCAATGTGGGGTTGGCTCTGGTGGAACACACAAAGACCAAGGGTAGTGACCACACAGACATTCACAAGCACAAGGTCTAGTCGGTTTTACAAGTTTTATTAAAGTTACAGTTAGGTTATGACGACCCAAGTGCACAGAAATTCTATAAAGACCTGTGCAAAAGTTACAACTCTAGTTCTACTCACATCCTGAACAATAGTAATAAGGTAATAATTGGAGATATACCAATCTCGTAGAACTGGAAGGGATGTTGAAAGGTCATCGAGTCCAGCCCCCTGCCTTCACTAGCAGGACCGATTTTTGTCCCAGAGCCCTAAGTGGACCCCTCAAGGATTGAACTCACAACCCTGAGTTTAACAGGCCAATGCTCAAACCACTGAGCTATCCCTCCCCTATAGGGGCTGAGGTGTCTCTCATTGATTGATCATCAGTAGAGGGATGGTTCCTGCAGGACTTTCCCACAGGGAGCTCAATTTTCCCACTCAGGGCACCCCCTTTTTATAATGTGATTCTGATTATATCTCATTAGCATTGATACACCACCTGTATCGTGTGGTTAAGGCACATTTGGAAACAGAGGTGCCTTTCCAGAATTTTTTTTATTTAAAATTAATCTTCTGGCTAATTTTTCACCCTGTTACCCCTTGGTACCTCTTTTCCCATAATCTTAGGGCATCGGGTTATTCCTCGGCCATTTACTTCTGTCAGCATTTCCTAGCTCCAAGGCCTAAAATAGCGAAGCTAAAATCTTGCAGGTCTCAGCCTACAGGCCTTGCCTGTCAGTCCTATTTACTTAGATACCTAATACATGATTATTCTCGCTACAGACCAACCAATCAATTCTCTATTTAGCATACAGTGATTCTATGTGACATAACGTGTTAGTTATTTATAACACCACACAATAAATGAACGGTAAACTAAAATCACTGGCTGCCGTTCCCACCCTTACTCCTACGCTGCTGCTGTGGCCTGTGGTGCCCGGCGCTCTGCCTGCAGCTCAAGCTGGGCTTTGCGCTCTCACACGGAGGCTGCATCTTGCTGGAGCCCCAGATACCCTGCAGCCCTGTGGCCGCTCCTGGCTCACCAGGGGCCATTTCAGATTTTGGGGCGGGGGGCAACTTTAACTGTGATCCCAGGGGCTACTGAGGCACCTGAAAACTGGAGAGTTTTTTGCAGAAAATAACTTAGAAATTCGCTGACGAGCTCTGTATCTAATTGTTATATAAAAAAAGATAAATATATACTGACTCCAATTACAGCCACGTATTAAATTTAAAAGTAAATTTAGAACAATCAGGAGATAATATAGCAAGATATTCCCTATCCCAAGCCTTGAGGTATCAGTTCTGGAGCTTTGATGCAGGTATCAGAAACACAAGTTGGATACTTTGCACCCTATTTTATTTAACAGACACACTCTGTGTTACTGCCATTATCTCCTTTATTTTAGTCAATTGTTTTTCACTCCACTGAAAACATATTTAATTAATTTACATACATGATTAAGGTTTTTTTCTCATTTTTATGAACGGGAATTTATTTCTCGTTATTTTGGCATTTATGTTTACTGATCACAATCATGTATGTGACTCACTAACGTTTGACTCCATCACTGCTATTAGTATCATACTTGGAACTGCATTTATTTTCATAGAAATTTTAAGTCACTGAAAAAAAAACCCTCCAGCCGTCTCCTCCAGCCACACCCCCCGGCTCCTCCTCCAGCCTTTGTCCAGTTTCCCGGGGTAGAAGGTGTCACCTGGCCTCATCCCTCTTCTGGGCTCAGGTTACATGCTCAGCTATCATCCCTCAAGTGAAGTCACACCCTGATATCCCATCCCAGACAGTCCCAGTAAAACTCCCCCGCAACATCCCCAGCTCAATCCTCCCCACTCCCTGCTTCGTCACAGACTAAAAATACAATCTGAAGATAAATGATCTTCATCTGCACAGTGTCTGAAGTTTTGAGTTTAGCTAATTATTTTTTTAAACGAGCCCTGCTAAGGTAAGTGCATGCAAAATGTACATTCTATTATTCGATGCAAAATGTACAGTCTGTTATTTGCTAGTACCATTTTAAATAATGAATGACAAAGCACAATACGGCAATAACAGTAATAATGATAATTACTCCAGCCAGGCCAGGTGAGGTATTTTAGAGCTCGTTACTCAAAGAACTGAATTTAAGCATAAGACAGAAATAAAATGATGAAATGCACAGACCAGTTAAAAAGCTAAACTAACAGCACTGTCATCCTGACCGAATGTGAGAGAATAAAATTACAGAGACTACATGTACTTTGTGCATTTTGACAGGAAGTAAAAGGAAGTAACAACAGTAACTGAAGTGTCTGTGGTGGGGTGTGTGTGTGTGTGGGGGGGGAGTGTGAGACACACCCGCTGTCACTTCCAGCCCTGCGGCACTCACTAGTCCGAAGGCTCGTTCCCACGGCAGCAGGGGCCAGCAGCTCCCACTCCTGACCCAGAGGCAGCAGCACAGAATCTTGTCCCCCCCACCTCAGCTCAGCAGAGACTGGGCACAGAGGCAGGAGGGTGGGGCCACCCGACATCAGCAACACCCTCCCCTCCCACCCCGCACAGCATAGGAGGCTCCTGGGACAGGGGCGGCTCTACGTTTTTGGCCGCCCCAAGCAGTCATGCCCGGGAGCCGCCGCGGGAGCAGCGGACCTCCCGTGGGCATGACTGCGGAGGGTCTGCTGGTCGCGCGGCTTGGCTGGACCTCCGGACGGTTCGCAGGTCCGGTGGCTCTGCTGGAGCTGCCGCAGGCATGCCTGCGGGAGGTCCAGCCGAGCCGCAGGACCAGCGAACCGTCCGCACTCATGCCTGCGGGAGGGCCACTGGAGCCGCGGGACGAGCGCCCCCTCCGCAGTCATGCCTGCGGCAGGTCCGGTCATCCCGGGGCTCCGGTGGACCTCCCGCAGGCATGACTGCGGCAGGTCCGCCGGCCCAGCCTGCCGCCCCCCAGGAAAGGGCCGCCCCACGCGCGTGCTTGCCCCGCTGGGGTCTAGAGCCAGCTCTGTCCTGGGAGCAGCTTGGCCGGGGGCAACTCCAAGTGTGGGGGGGGCAGGGCTGCAGGAAGAGCTGCAGGGGCAGACAGCTGAAGAGAAGTGGGGGGAGGAGAGACAGGACACCCCTGCTGGAGGAACCCCCTCAGCAAGGCCCCCCTGGACCGTCATGTCGTCTGCCCCCACTGAGTCTGGCCCCGTCCAGCTCTTCACAATGAGAACAGTGCTGGGCTCCCTGCCAGCGAGCTCTCCCTGCACCTGCCAGGGCCTCCATCTCCTGTGTCCGTCTGTGGCTAGTGGGGGGGGATGGATCTGCTGGGAGAGACAAGGGGCTCTCGCTTCGTCCCCTCCCCCTGGCGTTTCCTGGATGCTCTGAGCGGGGTGGGGGTGGGGCTCTGCCTGTGAGCCACCCAGAGCTCCCATTTGATTGGCTCCTCTCCCCCATGAGTGTGGGGCTGTGAGTGGGGCAGCAGGTCCTGAGTGTTGGACTCTCGCTCTTTCAGGGGCCGGTGACCTTCGAGGAGGTGGCTGTGTATTTCACCAGGGAAGAGTGGGCTCTGCTGGACCCCACTCAGAGAGACCTCTGCAGAGATGTCATGCAGGAGAACTATGAGACGGTGACCTCGCTGGGTAAGGAGTCCTGTCCCCTGGGTTATTAGAAGCTGTGGGGTCTCTAAAGAACCTGAGTAGTAGTAACTTTGTACCTTTATTTGTCATAAAAGTTTTGACAAGTTTCCTTGCCCCCTGTTTTTTGCCTCATCTCCCACCCACTAGAATAATTTTTAGACATTTGTCATCAGTCATTTTAAAATTGCATTTAATGTGTCCTTATTGGCTACATTAATAACTGTAGGTTTCATGCCTTTTCCTCATTTTAAGAGGACAATATGCCTCCTCTAGAATTCTAAATTGAGTAAATAGGTGTGTGACCAATGCATGGCTTGTGTAACAGTCAGATGAGCTCCTCTTTTGATAGAAGAGAGTATAATGTTGTCATTCAGGAGCCCAAAGGTGAAAGGAGAACAGAGCCATGTGAGAGGAGGAGAAGGGGGGGAGTAGATAATTCTGTGGTGCCTGGACATTGGGAAGGTGTGTGCAGGGTTAGAGGTAAGATGGAGAAAGGAGGGGTGAGGTTGTGAGAGATGAGGAGGGAACAGAAGATGCTCCCAAGGTGCCGGGAGGTGGTGCTGGCTGAGAGTAAAGGGAAGAAGGGGAGGGGAGTGTGGGGGAAGGGCACTCAGGAAGTGGGCTGGGTGGGTCAGTGGGAGGGAGGAGAGGTTTGGGGATCCAGAGCTGTGGGGGATCCCAGACCTTTAACCCCAAATCCCTACCCAAGCCTTGTTCTAGAGCCTACACTCCAGTTTTATTTCTGTTCAGTTTCACTTATATACATGTTTTCCCCAAATATTATTTTAACTCTTGACCTCCCTCTCCCACTCATTACGCCCTCCCCATCTCTTTGCACAGAGACCCCGGCCACCGATCCTGAGTCCTTGCTGCATCCTCCCTCCCATAGCAGGGCTCCTACCCAGGCAGGGTAGGAGCCCTGCTATGGGATGATGTCACAGGGTGGTGATGATGTCACAGGGTGGTGGTGTAGCCTGTGCAATTTTTACACCTATAAGATGACGTGTTGGGGGCACAACTTGCCCTTGTACATGGCTACTCACAGTTAATTGAGAAGATGAAATTTGGTGAAACACAGAAACTTGATTTAATGGAGACAGTTATAATTGAAATCATAGGCAATGTCGGAGAAAAACTCAGTTCTCGCTTTTTCTTTGGGTGCAGCAAAATCAAATACTTTATTATTTCTCCAGTAATTACAATGGAGGGAGAGAGTGCCATAGGACATAGGGTCGCTCCAGCCCCGGACAGGTCTCTCAACTGGTAAACAATTACAGCAAGCCTTTATACTTTCGTTACAGAAAATAACTAGCATTCAGAAAGACAATATAGAGCAACAACTGCATTTTGTTTATACATAAGCCATTCTGCTATCTTATTTGTCTCACCCCTAGAAGACACCAGCCTGCATATTTGGTTATCTATTGCAAGGTCGTAATAACTTTTCACACAGTTCGTTCTCTGCTTCACACTATCTTTGCTTCTACAAATCTCACGTCATTAGGGTCACAGCTAGCCTAACTCTTGCTAACTGACCGACATGCATTAAAATTCCCTTCAAATCCTTGTTAATTCTTTCCCTGCTTCCACAGCAAGGATCAATCTACATAATGTACCAATTGCCGCCGAATCCACGGGACCGGCGGACCTCCCGCAGGCAAGCCGCCGAAGGCAGCCTGACTGCCGCCTCACAGGGACCTCCAGAGCGGCCCCCGCGGCTTGCCATCCCGGGCACGTGCATGGATAGGGACTCTCATGTTTCTCCTTTTTCACCAGGGTTTGAGGATTGCAGCTTGTCCTCCACTGTGTTCGCTGGACTAACGTCCAGTTCCTGTGCGTTGCTTTCTCTCCAGGGGCTGTGAGCAGTGTGTGTGTGTGTGTGTGTGTGTGTGTATGTGAGAGAGAGAGAGAGAGGTGGGAATTTTGGTGATACTTGTATGATGCCAATACGCACCTCAGTTTCCCTCTGTGGTTGGTATTGCTGTGATTAGAACGAGCAGGAGACATGAGGTGTTTTGTCACGTAGCTGTCATTGGGTGATCTGAATGGGTCATTAAGGACTGGCTGGGACCAACCTACATCAGTGGAATACCCAACAGAGACAAGGGAATAATTGTCACCTGTCCATGGGAGGATCTCTGCTTGGCTGAGTGAAGCACACATGGACTCGTTACATTTTTGGGAGCAGGAAGAACTGGGCTCGCAGACGCAGGGAGCTCTACCAGAGCAAAGACAAATGGACAGGTGCAGTTAAAGGAAACCAAAGCGTTTTCTACAGCAGCCTGGCTCAAGGGCATTGGCCAGTATGGACTGTATTGTCTTCTTTGCTTCCCTGTGCTAATCTAAGGACTTTCCAGTGCTGAGTTTCGGTTCACTAATGAACCCTGCTATGTTTTAACCAGTCTGCCCAGTGCCACAGCAAAAACTTGCTCTGTGCATTGACTGAGGAACAATCTCTGAACAGGAGTGTCGTTCAGCTGGACCTGCTGGCACAGCTCACAGGTTGAAGTAGGAGTGTTGAAGCCAGAGGACTATTTAAAAGCCCAGGCATTGCACAGATCCCATGGATCCATGACAGTGTGCCTAATGGGGAAAGGATATAAAACAAGACAAGGAACTAAATGCATATTTTGCATGGTCCCCTCATCAGTGCTCATGGGAATCCCTGATCATTTCCAACGTGTATTAAAATCTTCCTTAAAAGCTCACCTCTTAGTTATCAGGTCATGTCAGTTATGTTAGAGGCCTCCCGCTTTCCTGGGTCTTGTCACGCAGACAGGAAGCAGCAAAAGACCAGAAGTCCGAAGCGCAGACAATGCCATGTTTATTGGGGTTAGTTTCTAAGCAAGCATATTCCGAAGCCCTTCACACCAGTCGGGCTTATCTCTATACGCCCATAGAGTCTGTTCCCCAGTGTTTCCTTCCCAGCTCTGATGCCGCAGAGCCTTGCCTGTGTTCCTGTTCCACGTTCCCCCCGTTAACAAACATGATTCCAATTTCCCTTCCCCCTCCTGTTTATATAGTAATATTCTCAGCTATACGTTAACCAATCATTGTACTGAAATTTAATGAACCAATTCTAACAGATTGTAACATAATTCTCTAACCAATTATATCCCACTACCCTAATTAACTTACACCTAGCAAAATTAATTATACAGCAGACAGAAACAATTAGAGAACCAGACAGATTAACAATGGAAAATTGTGAGACTTAAATATAAAGCAATACAGAAATGAGTTTCACAACCATTGAGAAGTGATTTCTTGCCAGACCAGCTGCTGTCAAACTAAGTTTTCTTTAACCATCTTAAGATCTGTTTCTTTATCTGGTGGTGATGGGCGCTATCAGGACAGGATCATCTTCCTAACAGCCCAATAGCACCTTATTTCAGTGTGACTGGTTTGGGATGTGAGGATGTGACCCTTCGCTTCCTAGCTTATGGCTGCCCCTGCTGTTTAGCCAAAGGCCTTAGCCTAAGAACAAGGCCTCAGACGGTCACAGTAAGACAAGGCCCTTACAAATACAGACAGTGATTTTGATTCTTTGTTTTTATACCCCTGTAAGTAGCTAAGTGATAAAAATACACCTAAGTTCTTAAACTATAGGCTTTACAGGCAGGCCTGAATATCTCTATTCTAACAGTGGGGTCTATCCCTTCCCCCGTTCTGTGTCTGTCTTGTGTATTTAGATTGTAAATTCTTCAGGGCATGGCCCAGCTACTATTCTCTGTTGTACTTTGCCTAGCACAATGGGGACCCACTGTTAGTTCGTTCTTAGGCACGAAGGTAATGCATATGATTAACAACTCTCCTGCCACTTTGAGCCAAGGAAGCTGGCCTTGGGATGTTACTGCTTAAAAATGAGCTGGGGGTAAAACCATGGAATATTCTTTCTGACAAGTATCCCACAAATTCCACTGACCTCCCTTGTTTTCTTTGCCTGGAGTAGGGCTTCCAGATTCCAAACCTGATGTGATCTCGCAGCTGGAACGAGGGGAAGAGCCGTGGGTCCCAGATCTCCAGGGCTCTGAGAAAGAAGTGCTTCCAAGAGCTGCCTTCACAGGTAGGGAATTGGTTAAACCAACTCAAAAACTGTCTGTGAATTCAGGAAACATTTGGGATGCCCTACAAAGACCTTGTGAGCTCTCCAAGTTCAGGATTGTTCCCTGCAGATGTGGAATCATTAGGCAGATGTGACTCATGGCTTCCCACCTATACTCTGACAAGTGGCATCAGGTCCCTGCCCAATGTAGCTTTCCCCAGAGTGTTCTGGTGAGATGCGGACTAAAGCTGATCCCTTCCTCTCTCCTCTGGGGAAGGGGTTGGGGAAAACCAGCTCCTGATCGGTTTGATCTCTCCCACGCATATTTTGGTTTGTTCATCCCTTTTTCCGTTCCTCTCTCTGACATTTCCTTTCTCTCCGGTGCAGGGAGTGACCTATGTCTGGATTCTCTCTGTATCCCATCAGGTGTTGGGATGGTGAGTGAGAATGAGGAGCAGAAACCCCAGCAGGAAGATGCTGAGCAAGTAGAACCACATGAACGTTGTCAGGAAGATCCAAAGGGAATGTTTCCGGGAGTTGTGCACTCCCAGAAAAAGAAACAGCCTGTGAGACTCAGCAGAGGTCAGAAGAAAACTTAAGTAGCCTCTCAGACCTTATTCCATATGAGAGAATCAACTTGGAAGAGACACGCTACACATGCCATGAGTGTGGGAAAAGCTTCAATGGGAGCTCAGACCTTGTCACTCATTAGAGAATACACAGAGGAGAGAGACCCTACATGTGCTCAGAGTGCGGGAAATGTTTCAATCAAAGCTCTGCCCTTATCACACATCGGAGAATCCACACAGGTGAGAAACCTTATGGATGTTCTGAGTGCGGGAAACGCTTCACTGATAGTTCAGCCCTCATATCACATCAGAGAATCCACACAGGGGAGATGCCCTATACATGCTCTGAGTGCGGGAAGCGCTTCAATTGGGGCTCACACCTTATCACACACAGGAGAATCCACACAGGTGAGAAACCTTATGGATGCTCTGAGTGTGGGAAAAGCTTCAGTCAGCGCTCCCACCTTATCACACATTGTAGAATCCACACAGGAGAGAAGCCCTACACGTGCTCTGAGTGCGGGAAAACCTTCAGTTGGAGCTCACACCTTATCAGGCATCAGAAAATCCACGTAAGAGAGAACTGTAATAAATGCCTTGACTAGGGCTGAGCAAAGATTTTTTTTTTTAAATCACATTTGCTAATTCCCACACAGTGATCTTTTGCACCATCTTCACCGTAGTAGCTCAGCTCCCCCAGATGAGTTGCCTGCTTCTGCCTTTTCCAGCTCACCCTTCTTTGGAGTCAGTCCTATGATCTTGTCTATTGAGTCGTAGGAGTGTATGTCATAGAACCATAGAATATCAGGATTGGAAGGGGCCTCAGGAGGTATCTAGTCCATTCCCCTGCTGAAATCAGGACCAACCCCAACTAAATCAACCCAGCCAGGCTTTGTCAAGCCAGGCCTTAAAAATCTCTCAGGATGGAGATTCCACCACGTCCCTAGGTAACTCATTCCAGTGCTTCACCACCACCTTAGCAAAATTAGTTTCTTAATATCCAACCTAGATGGCTCCCACTGCAACATGAGACCATTGCTCCTTGTTCTGTCATCTGCTACCACTGAGAACAGCCGAGCTCCATCAGCTCCAGGTGGGGGGAGAGGTTTGATTCCCAACAAGCTACAGTGAGGCAAAATCTACCTGTGCCTGACAGCCACTAGGGCTGTACATGGCGTTGGCTGCTCAAGTTAGTGATCTTGGGGTAAAAAGACAATTAGAGTTGTAGAGCAGATGCAGCCCAGGTGCAGGGGTTGGCATTAGCTTCCCTCTTGTCCTGACCTAAACTCCATCACTTTTCCTGGTCTAAACAAACCCTGAGCATCACGGTTATACTGTTCCCCCTTTTCACAGCAATTGTTAGTCATCGAGTTCCCCCTTTGGGAACAAATTGTTTCATTCCCAGTTGCTCTGATGTTGGTTCAGGTTGTGCTGGGGAGCAGATATTTTTACTACCATTTTCCTCACTTAAACTATATTGAACTATAACAAAGAGCAGGAACAGGGCAGGGATAGGGGAAAATGTCATTTCACCCTCTGTAACAATTAGGGTAAGTCAGAGGGATTCCCCATCACCATTCCAATCCCCCTGTTGTGCAGTTGGTTAGGTCAATCTTTTTTCTAAAGGGCTGGCAAGATGATACCCTAGTAAATGACTTGGAACTAAGCAAAATACCCATGCATTGGGCTCCCAAAGCCATTGTGGCCCAGGCCCTATCGCTCCTGAAGATATCTCCTTCCTAATCAGGTGCATGTTGCCTATTATTTGGGAAATGCAATCCCTATCTAGCTAGAGATGGGGAAAAATGGAAGTGACATTTCTGTTCAGCTCACCCCTGGGAGATGCTGCAAATGTGTAGAAATTGAAACCCATGTTGAATGTGATATAGCTGCAGAAAGATACCTCTTTTTAATAGAGACCTGACATTTGTTGTCTTACAGGGATTCTAAGTCACACCTGAATTTAGTCCCTAATTAAAATCTGTGCCAGCACATTAAAGAATTAAAAGGGCATAGTTGGGGGAGTTGTACCTCACTGTCGCTACTAATCTGTTGTGCGGTTGGAGAAGAATTCTACACCAGAGAAGTGTAAAATTACTCCAAGGAAGGTCAAAGATTTGACAAGAACTCAGGTAGAAATTGCAGGTACTAGTGGTTGATTTTCACCCCCGAGATGGAAGCTATGGTGACCTGTGGCCCAGGTAAACTATGTTTAGAACCCTGCTCCCTAGTTAAGTGGCATTGATCACACTCCTGAAGGACGCCATGATTAAATTGGGCACAACTGTCTTTTACCATTTGGCTCCAAAGTTTCATGAAGCACAGAGAGAAACAGCTGATTCCTTCAGAGCCATTCCATGCCTACGGGTCCCAATCTGGCTGCCTCGTTGGACAAGAAGCACTTCCCTGCTGGCCAAACAATGGTAGCCAATGAGGGAATGTATCAGATGTGAAGTTCAGACTGCAGGATACTTGAATGCTGAGTCCAGAGTTTGTGGTTTAGTCCAGGCCTGCACAACTCGTAAAGCGGCGAGGGCAATATTACTCCAAAGAAAACAGCGGAGGGATGAAACCCCCCCGGCCTCACTGAACACCACCCCCCAGCGCTGCCGAGCCCCTCCCCGAAACAATCCCCCCCAAGCGCCACCTGACCCATGGAAACAAACCCTCCTTCCCCAGCACCGCCCTGCCCAAACGGTGGCATTGAACCTTCGTAATATGTTATAGCGGGCCTCTAAGGTAGTATAATTAAGGTAGAAGTAGAATAAAATCTTCCCCCCACTTTGTAATCAGTTGCCCTGTGGAGTGAATGAGGTGGGACTGAGGAAGGCAGCACCTCCAGACAGCTGCAACCCTTGGAGAGCGGCTGGGAGCCAGACCAGATCAGCAGAACAGGTCAGCCACTGACTCATAGCTTGTCTCCTCAGTCCCCTGCTGCTGGCTCACCAGCCCCTCCCACTCGCCTCCTCAGCCCCCCCCTTCCATGCTGTCAGCTCAGCCACCCCTTTGCCACTGCCTGCCCACTCGCCTCCTCAGCCCCCCTCCCTCACCTGCTATTGTGTCATACAGGAGGCCTGTGATATGCAGGGGGTCAGATTAGATGCTCTAATGGTTTCTTCTGGCCATAAAGTCGACTAATTTCTGAAAAACTGAGTGTAGCATGGGGAGCAGCGTCTGATGTTTCCCTGTCTAGCCGGCTTGCTGCCTAGAACGAACGCTCCTTGAGTGGGGTGATCCACAGGGACTAGCGCAAACCTGCAAACTGCCTGGCCAGGGGCAGGACATTAGCCCAGCAAGGGAGGGGTGTGGCAGTGACATCACAAAGGCCTTTTAAAGGACCTCAGACTATTGGTCAAAGGTGGTGGGGAGGTGGTGACCTCACAGAGAGATGCTGACATCAGCCAGGCAGGACCGGGGCGAGGGGCCAGGGAAACCTCAGAGACCCCTGTGGCTTTGCTCCAGCAAGTCTCCTCCTCCAGGTCTCTCTTTGAGGACTGAGAGAGTATTCGGGTTCACGGACGTGAGCGCCAGGAGGAACCTCTTTCGAGTTTTCTCCTTCCCTTTTCGTGATTTTACTAGAAAACAGATGTCCCTGTTTAGAAGGTAAGAGCCTCCTGGAGGTTTGAAACCTGTTCAGTCTGATCCATCTGGTGACAGTTGAATTCTAGGCATGGAAAACACGAGCTTAAGGAGGCAGAAGTTTATTGCGCACTTGGGATTTTGTCCCTTAGAATTACTGGGGACATTAGGGTTTGTTGTTTTTCTTTCACCTTTTCCTCCATCTCTCCCTCCCTACCTCTTTTCTCTTCGTCTCTTGCTTCTTTTGTCCTTTCTCCTGTTCCCCTCCCAACATTAGGAGAGGTTTGTGTGTGTGTGTGCGGGGGAGGGCTCTGCAGCTCCCACTGTGGGAGGTCCACCCAAAAATGTGGGGCTGAAATAGAGCTCAGGCAGTCAGGGCCGGATTAACCTTCTGTGAGTCCTGGTTCAATAGGTTCAATTAGTTGGTTAATAAGATGTTGCTGAAGTAAATCACTGGCTTAAAATAAGATCCAATCTGGAGCATATGAACTATTGACCCCTGGACTCCATCTCTGAGAGGGGACTTGTTTACCATCAGGGGACAGGCTCAAACCAGTCCAAACCGGTTTTTCCCGCCAAAACCAGCCCTCAGCGTTCCATCTCCTCAGCACTTTTCCCGCCACAGAAGTGATATAAGGACGTGCTCAGCGCCTGCGCGGGGCCGTCCCCCCCAGCGATGGCCCGTCCACGGTCGGGTCTTCCCAGTGCTCCCGAGCCGGAGAGTGACGAACCCCCTCAGTCCCACCGTGAGACTGAGGAACAGGAGGCCTGTCACCCCCATTCCTGCCGTCCTACATTCCTGGTGCCCAGCCTCCCACGGAGCCCCCCGGGGAGTGAGAGACCCCGGGGTGGGCACTGGGGCTGGGCAGGAAAGTGACTCTGCCCCAGGGAACCTGGGAGAAGCCTCAGAGCTGCCTCAGCCCCAGTGGGATTTGGGGGGCAGAGACTGGGGCCTGGCGGGGGGGATCCCCTGTGGTGTGGGGGGAGATGGGGGGTGTCAGGCAGGGAGTGGAGAAGTTGGAGTTGTAGGGGGGGGAAGGTCAGTGGGACGCGGGGGGTGGGGTTTAACTGTCTCTGGGCAGCCAGGAAATTCCCGGGGGCGGGAGTGGCGGGCGGGTGAAGGTGGGAGGGGGGTTAATTGGATCCTTCCCCTGTTTGTGCCACTTGCCTCTCACCCCCGATACAAATTCTCTCTAGTTCTGCCCCTTTTCTCTCTCAGTGTCTCACACGGGGCTATAAAATCTGGGGCAATTCCCCCCCATTCCCTCCAATGATCAGCTCTCCCGTCTCCCCCGATTTCCCCCGTTCTCCCCATGAGTCTCAAATGTCAGTTTAAAATCTTCTCTAGTGAGGGGCATTTTCCCACCCATTTGATCTGCAGCGATTTGTCCTTGTTTAGGTGGGAAATTGTTGCCCTGAGTCATTCCCCAGCACATGGCTGCCCCTGGAGTGGGGATGGGATGGCTCAGTGGTTGGAGCACTGGCCTGCTAAACCCAGGGCGGGGAGCTGACTCCTTGAGGGGGCCTTTTGGGGATTTAGTTGGGGATTGGCCCTGCTTTGAGCAGGGGGTTGGACTAGACACCTCCTGAGGTCCCTTCCAACCCTGATATTCTATGAGATGCCTGTTCTCTGCCAGGGCAGGGAAGGGAGGCGCACGTGTCCCCCATAGGGACTGCCCAGACCCCCGTTTCCCAATCCCAGTTGCTGCCCCCTAACTACCAACACAGTTACCCCCAACCATCAGTTGCCAGTCACCCTCCCGTCCCCCACTGCTGCCCCCTTCCTTTATCCAGGGACCTTTCAGCTCCCCCTCCCTTGCCCTTTTAATCAGCTCCTCAAAGGGCTCCCTGCTGCCCATGGCAATGGTGGGGGGGGGGGGAACCTTTACTTTGTGTTTATGTATTGGACAGTCGTATAAAATCCAGTCCAACAGTCCCCCTTTGCCACTAGTTCGTTAACAGCAATATAAAATCCCCTCAGATCTTGGTGTTTTTCTCTCATGTTATCAAATACGCAGTTTGTGACACATTTTCTGTGAAAATCTCAAAGATTCATATAAAATACCCTAAACGTTTGCCCCACTTCTCTCTAGTTGTCTGTTTCTAATTGAATATGCCCTGAGATTTCCCCCTGTCTCTCTAATTATAAAATACCAAGAAAATCTCAGATTTACACCTTTTCTCAGATTCTTGAATCTGGATATAAAATGTTTGCAAATGTTGCCCATTTCCTCTTTATTCATTTATCAAATATTGATGTGAAACACTCAGATTTTACCTCCTATCAATAACTGATATAAAATCCCTCTGATTTTCCACTTTCCTCTCTATAATTTGCAAAATGGATCCAAAATCTCTCAGATTTCCACCCTTTCTCTTTCATTTCTGAACGTTGCTCTCAAAGCTCAGGTTTTGCCTCTTTCTATGTCATTATCAAATGTCAGTTAAAATTCCTCTCAGGTTTGCGGCTGTTCCCTGTGTTTCTAAATCCCAGCGACTTCTTCCTTCGAGGGAACCTGTTGCCCTGAGTCCTTCTCCATCCTGGAGGTCGCAGGGGGTTAAATTGTCCAGAGATCATCTTTCCCGACTCCTTTGCGAATCAGGATCATTTGTTCCCTCCTTTACCTCTGTTAAAATGTTTGCCGAAGAAAGAGACCAGCCAGATATTTAATACCCATCAAAGCCAGAGGCCTCCCCCTGTTTGGGGATCAGTGGTTCCCAACCGTAACAGGAGAGTTGGCTGGACCCTTTTCTTTTCTCCAGCTGGCACGGGATGAGGAGGTCACTCTGAGTGCAGTGTGAGTTGAGAAGTATCCCAAACCCCATGGCAAATGGCCTCTGTGAGGGGTTGATTCCCGCAGTGCTAAGATGCAGCCACCTCTGGGGTGGATCCATGGTGGCCATTATTTGCTAGTGACAGGCATGGACATTTCTTACCTATTTTGTCCCTCCAGGCCTTCCATACTCCAGTTCAAGAGACATCCCCCAGGGCTCCCTCTGCCTGTGTGACTGGCCAGCAGGGGGCGGTGGTCACTTTCTATCCACTTCTCAGGCACTGTGAGGTAACAGTGTTGCTGGGGGGTGGGGGTGGGGCTGTGTGGGGAGATAGCAGCTGAAGGGGGATTGTGGTGGGGGAGGCCTCTGGGTGGCTGGGCAGGGGGTACCCTAGTGAGGTTGGTGGGTTCTGGAGATTTGGGGTTTCAGGGGGTGGTTGTGATGTGCCCAGCCCTGAGGCTATGGGTCCTGGAGGTGGGTATCGCTGGGGGCCTGTTGGCTGCAGAACAGCCGGGGTGGGCGTCTCTTGGGGAGGCGGGACAGGGGGTTAGAGGGAGCCTGGTGCTGTGCCAGGGGCTCTGTCTGGGCTTCCCCGGCTGGCTCCTGGGATCGCTGCCCTGCCCAGTGCACAGAGTGTGTGTGGGAGAATCCCCGGCGCTAGGCCAGGGGGTGCCCCTGTAAAGCACCAGGGGATCCCGTAGGCGGGAGGAGGGGGTGCCAGGCAAAGGGCAGGGCAGATCCTGCTGGAGGGCGGGGGGGGGATCCTAGGCAGGCAGTGAGGGACTGAGTTCCCAGTGGGGGGGGGGTCCCTTTTGTGGGGTCTCTGGCTGTTGGGGTCTCTTGGTGGGGGGAACCCTTTGGGATTCCCAACCTGGCAATGAAGATCTGGTGGGGGTTCTCTGGCCGGTGGGGCTCTGAGGGGTATCTGAGGTCCCTGGCCAGGGACTCTGGGGGCTGGGTCCTAGGAAGTATCTGGGGGCGGGGGTTGGCTGGGGCTCTGGGGGCTGCTCCTGACCTTGCTGCTTCTCCCTGATTAGATGGGAGGGGGGTCAGCACTGCCGCACAATGGTCTCTTCGACAGCATTCTGGACTCATTCTTTCTGAACTCTGGTTTCATTGAGACCAATGTTAATCCAGAGTCACTGTATGGAAAAACAAGGAGTGACTCCGGATGGACAGTGGGGCAAATGAGATCAGCAATTCTCCCTGTGAGGAGGGGCTCTCATTAGCTGCTCTCCCCAGAGAGCTAAAGGAGGGAAGCTGCTCAAACGCTCTGTCCCTCTCTGCTCAGGATACTGAGGTTCAGCTTCCTGGGTCAGATGCTGCAGCCTCCATAGTGATCTGGGAGACCAGGCTTAGGTGCTGCTGCTCCCCCAGCGGGGTTCTGTGCTGGGAAGTGACCTGAATTAAAGCTGCTTCTCTGCCCAGCCCAGGGGATGACTTTCTCCAGCTGGTCCTAGCCCCCTAGGGCAGCCCTGGGCCCTGTTAATACTAAATTCTGAGCCAAGTCTCCAGGTAACTGACAGACCTCAGGGAAAGTGCTGGGGACTGGCAAGAAAGTGACTCTGCACAAACAGCCCCTCCTCATTTCTCCTCCCAGTAGCAATTACCAGGAGAAAATCCAGCCATGGGAGAGCAAAGCCCCCAGGAATGGGACTGTCCCAGCCAGAGGGGCAGGGAGAGAGAACGGGAAGGAGAGAGTGAAAGGGGCAGTGAGAGAAATGAATGGGGGGGAGAGATTTCCAGCTCTCTAGTCCACCCAGACACATGTATTGCTGCATCCCTGGGCAGAACCACTTTCCAGTGAACAAAACAAGGATCAGACAGAGGAAAAGCCAGTTCCTGACTCCATGTTCCCCCTGCAGGGGTGTGGCTGCCGTGGGGTCAGTGTCTGAGGGATCCCCCACAGTGACTCCTTTGGTTCTGCTCTTTTCTAGCCTTGTGTTCATAGACTTTGTTATGGGGTGAGGGGAGGGAGAAGGGAGATTAAAAATGTCTCTGTGGGCTTAGCCTGGCAGCAGGGGCCAGGTCTACATTGTAATAAACAGATTGAGCATTTCCCTGCATGGCAGAATCTAGGGTGTCTGTGTGCAGGGAAAGGGCCTGGGGGAATTCTGATGTGAAATTAACTAAAACCGGTTCTGAAATGCCCACAACTGCCCTTCTCCCCCAGACAGGCTGCAGAATGACGTCCATGTTTTGCTCCAGCTCATCTCAGCCTGGCGTGGGACAGGGAAGAGGAATGGCTGCAGTGGAGCCAACTCAGGTAGAGATTATCGGGGGGTTGCTGGTGGGTTCCTGCTGGAGGAGAGGGAGAGCAAATACACCGGAGATGGGATGGTTTGCACAGTCTGGTTTGGAGGTTGGAGCGGGGCAGGAAATGCACAGGGTGGGGAAAGGAGGAGGCCAGGGTGTGGCAAACCTGCTGGGACTTATTTAATAAGTGCCCTAGATTCTAGGAACAGACCCAGGAGGTTGGGAGGCGGAAATGCCCTAATTTGTGAAGAAAGAAATTAGCCCACCTACATGGAGCTAGTCAAACTGAGCAGACTCCCAGTGCTGGAGCCTGAGCTCACCAACCAGCGGCTGCTGTGAGATATGAAGGGGGCACCCATGAGTCAGGCTTATTGGAGCTGCCTCTCCCTTCATATCCCGCTCCTCACAAGGAGGAGGCTATTGGGCTTCCTACCAGGGAGCTCTCCCTGGACCCTGCTAGGGGCTCCATCTCCTGTATCAGTCGGTGGCCAGTAGGTGTGTGATGGATCTGCTGGGAGAGACAAGGGGCTCCCTCTTCGTCCCCTCACCCTGATATTTGCTGGATACGCTGAGCGGGGTCGGGGTGGGACTCTGTTGACTGCGATCCACCCAGAGCTTCCATTTGATTGGCTCCTCTCTGCCACAAATAGTGGGGCTGTGAGTGGGGAAAGAGGTACTGAGTGTTGGACTCTTGCTCTTTCAGGGGCCGGTGACCTTCGAGGAGGTGGCTGTGTATTTCACCAGGGAAGAGTGGGCTCTGCTGGACCCCGCTCAGAGAGCCCTGTATTGGGACGTCATGCAGGAGAACTATGAGACTGTGACCTCGCTGGGTAAGGGTTCCTGTCCACTCGGTTCTTGGAAGGGGAAATGAAGAGAGAAGGTTCACGCCAGCCCCATGATGCCACCTCTACTCTGTCCTGTTTCAGCATCACCCCAATATGCCAGTGACACACACACTACCAGAGACCCTCCCCTGCTGCAGAACACTTTGGCTAACAGAGCACAGGAGCTGTATCACACAGTGTCAAATATCTCCTGTTTGCTCAAGTGAAACTGGGGGTTAGGTCTGGCATAACTGTTCCATGCCCCTAATCATTTCTGTTGCCCTTTTCTGAGCCTTTTCCAATTCCAATATATCTTTTTTTGAGATGGGGCGACAACATCTGCATGCAGTATTCAAGATGTGGGTCTATCATGGATTTATTTGCTGTTTTTACAAATACGATATATGATATATTCTGTCGTATCTATCCCTTAATTATTTCCAACATTGCTTGCATCACATTTGGCAATATATTCCAAATAAGGAAATTAACGTGCAACGTATGTGTCATTGTTTGGGGTTTTAAGCTTTAAAAGGCTTGTGTGATTTTTAGCTCAGGGGGACAGTATTCCAATAGCTGTCGCCCCCTGCGCACGTTTAACCAAGAAAAGAGCCTCAGGCTGAGCTGATTCAAAATCAATCGTGTGGTCATTTTCCACAACAGCTTCAAGAGGTCCCTGTGATGGAATGTAAATGTCTTCTTCACACCTTCCCCCTGCAGGAGAATGGCTGTTTGACCAGCTGTTTGCCTTGCTGTCTCTGAGGAACTGCTCTGTGGGTGTTCCCCAGAATTGTAACTTTTTCTGTAATCTCATACTGTAAAATCTCATAACTTTACATACAGTGTTACTACACGTTTTAACAGGAGGATAATATTCAGTAGATTATGCGTTTTCAAATGATACCTCACAAGCCATACTGCGTACAAAATTGATCATAATTTTCTAGAAGAGTGAACACAGGGGTATAGACAGACACAGTGTCTGTGTGTGTGTTCCCAGCAGATATGTGGGTATTTCAATCCCTTATAAGCACAGTGTTCGGCATCTTCAAGGACCTGGGGAACTGGTCCTGGGAATTCACTGGTTTACCAAGTGTGACACTGTATGGAATTGTGAGACACTTTGGTATTAATAATAAAATAATAATATAATCTGATAAAATTGCAATGAATCGTGCTACATATGCCATGTAAGGTGTCAGTAAAAATGTTATGATTTGCCAAGTATGATAATATTGTTTCTATGTTTGTATCACCTTTGTATTGTGAGTTATAGATATGTAGGGTATATCTGTATTTCCAGACTTGTGCAGTGTTTCTGGGTGACACCCCCAGACATATTGGGATCAACACTGCCTAGCCTGTTTGATGGCCCATTGAGGGTCATCAGCTGTACAATGAGCCCATGGAAAGGACCAAGGGGATACACCTATTGAGTCAGCAAGACATGCTGGGGTATGCCTGTCTACTGAGAACTCCAAGGCTTTTCCATGCCATGTGCTGTGAATCTTTTGTTTGGAACACAGGAAGTACAGGCCACATGGCAAAAGGAATATAAAGGGCAGCTGCATCATCACCATTTTGTCTTCAATCCCCCTTCCTACCTCTGGAGCAACTTCTCTACAAACTGAAGCCTTGAACAAAGGACTGAATGACCCATCCAAACTGTGGATGTGTTCCAGACGGACTTTCAAGCCAGCAACTCACCAATACTGCTAAGAACCTGATATATCCATTTTGGAATGTATCTGACTGCGTTCCCATTTAACTTCTTTCTGTCTTTCTTTCATTTAAACCTTTAGTTTAGATGTTAAAGGATTGTCTGGAAGGATGGAATTTTGGTTAATATCCAAACCTATACTGACCTGGTGATATGGCTGATGCTTTGGGGTCAGAGGAACACTTTGTTTATGTGAGCAGAGTTTTGAAATAACCTCTCACTGTACTGGACCTCGCTGCTGATTAGGAGCCAGAGAACTGGGATGCAATAAAGGGGGCCGCGTGATTTCTTTTTTCAGCTTCTCGATAACCCGTGTGGGGGATCAGAAGCACAGTTTGTGACTGGTCGGTGAGTTTAACTTCAGTGTTAACCAGCAGTTTTGGGAGCATCTGCTCTCCCTTTTTCAGCCTGCCCTGATCTTGGCATTTTCAGTGAGAACTGCCCCTGGCCCACCAGGTCACACTAAGCACTGAAGTTAAATGAATAGAATGTTTTTTTTATGACCAAGTCTTATGAAATCAACTGAACTCCTTTGTTTTCTTTCATCTGAGCAGGGTTTCTTGTTTTCCAGCATGATGTGATCTCCCAGCTGGAACAAGGGGAAGAGCCATGGGTCCCAGACCTCCAGGGTTCAGAGGAAAGAGAGATCCTGAGATCTCCCTGCACAGGTGAGGAAACATTAAACAACCTCAGAATCTGTAAGTGCCTGAAGGAAACATCTGGGTTGCCCAACAAAGCCCTTGGGGAGGTCTCTCAGTTCATTATTGTCCCTAGCAGGGTTCATATCCTCAGGGTAAATATAGTTCATGGCTTCCTATAGATCCTAGCAGACACCAGGCAGTAGCTTCCTCCCTTCCCCCTGCGTATTTAGATGGGATGTGAAGGCTGAATTCATCCCCCTCCTCTCTCCTATTTGGGGGAAGAGTTTGGGGGAGTTCAGCTCCTGATTTTTATTTGACCTGTCTTCAGCACTTGTTTTGGTTTGGTTTTCCCCTTTCCATCCCTGTTTGATGTTTCTGTCTCTGTCACAGCAGGTGATGCAATTTCATGTGAGAAAGAGGAGCAGAATTCTCAGCCTGAAAATGTTGCACCAGTGGGTAAAAACAGAGCATTATCGCAAAGATCGAAAAGGAATGTGTCCAGGAGTCATGAGCAGGGAAAATCCTGGGAGATTCAGCACAGACCAGAAAGAGAGCAAGGAAACCAACCAGGGGAGAAAGTGGATAAATTTATTTCCTCTTGGGGAACACAGAAGGTTCTCATGGAAACTACAACACAGCAGGATATCCTCAGGCGAAAGAGAAAAAATACATGCACTGAGTGTGGAAAAACCTTCTCTCGCAGCTCAGCCCTTTCTGTACATCAGAGAATCCACACACGGGAGAGACCCTACGAATGCAGTCAGTGTGGGAAAAACTTCACTCACAGATCAACCCTTTCTGTACATCAGAGAATCCACACACGGGAGAGACCCTACGAATGCAGTGAGTGTGGGAAAAACTTCACTCACAGATCATCCCTTTCTGTTCATCAGAGAATCCACACAGGCGAGAGGCCCTATGAATGCAGTGAGTGTGGGAAAACCTTCACTTCAAGATCAGCCCTTTCTGTTCATCAGAGAATCCACAGAAGGGAGAGGCCCTTTGAATGCCGTGAGTGTGGGAAAAACTTCAATCGCAGATCAGCCCTTTCTGTTCATCGGAGAATCCACACAGGGAACAGGCCCTATGAATGCAGAGAGTGCGGGAAAACCTTCAATCAACGCTCACACCTTATTACCCATCAGAGAATCCACACAGGGGAGAGGCCGTATAAATGCTGTGAGTGTGGAAAATGCTTCACTAAGAGTTCAGCCCTTTCTGAACATCAGAGAATCCACACAGGGGAGAGGCCCTATGAATGCCGTGAGTGTGGGAAAACCTTCAGTCGCAGCTCAAACCTTACTAAACATCGGAGAATCCACACAGGGGACAGGCCCTACGAATGAAGTGAGTGTGGGAAAACCTTCACTCGAAGATCAGCCCTTTCCGTTCATCAGAGAATCCACACGGGAGTGGCCCTATGAATGCAGTGAGTGTGGGAAAAGCTTCTCTTGGCACTCATCCCAGGTTAGGCATCAGAAAATCTGCAAGGGAGATCAACACTGTAAAAATCTCTAGGGCTATCAATACTTTACTTTTCCTGATTCCCACGTAGTAACTTTTAAAGCTCTTTGAACTGTTTGCAGCACCAGATGAGTGGCCCATTTTTGCCCTGTGCAGTTCACCCTCTTTTGAGATGGATCCATTTGTTCTTTCTATTCTCCCACAAGTAATTCGAGTGTGACCTTCCTATGAGGAACCAGGGAGCATCACGTTTATACCATTCCTCCTATTGCAAAGTTATTGTTAGAGTCACCAATGATACAGATTGTATTATTGCCAGTTGTTCTCACGTTGCTCTGGGTTGTGCTGAAGAGCAGTTATATTGGGAATTTTTCAAATTATATGTAAATGAAGAGGAGCAGGGGCAGGAAAAAGTATAATTACAGCTTCTGTGACACTGAAGGAGATGGGGTGACTCAGAGATTCCCTCCTTCCCCATCACTGCAGAACTGTTACCGTTTGCCTGAGCCATGCAGAGTTTATCTTCATCACATTCTATCCATCCACTTCTCAAAGTGTCATGTGATGAAGCATTCTCCGTTGTCTGTGCTTGCAGATGATGTTTTGAGGGAAGCAGGATTGAATGGATCAGAGGACAATGTGGTGGGAGAATCTCTTGTCCCGATTCTGAATAATCAGATGTAACCTGCTCTAGAATTTCACTTGACACTTTCTTTTCCTATCTACACAGGGGGTTAGGGCTGTGTAACTACGTTTCTCAGCTGTGTGGATTTTTCACACCCCTAAGCAATATAGTTATCCCAATAAATGTCTTTAATGTAGACCAGAGAGGTTTCTCTTGTGTTTTATGCATTTACATTACTTCTCTACCTCTTCCTACTTTGAAAGATTGAAAAGAGAGGTATTTTTCTCCATGATGCAAACATTCTGACATAGAAGACCCCTTCTACCAACACATATGGCAGAAGATCCTGAGATATATGAACTCACAGAAGTGGTTGGGACCTACGTTGGGACAAACCACAATAAGAACCAAGGTTCAGTTGTTGGCAATGGGGATTAAAAGAAAACTAACATATATGACAAGAATTTGTGATCTTTGAATATGTTATTGTTACCAATTAAAATGATAGGTGAAGTTATTGGTTAAAGAGTAAGAGACTGTGTGATCTGAATTATTTTGGATAACTGAAAGTTGTCTTGTTTTTGTGTTTTGTTAGTCATACAGGAAATGATGGCTAATCTTGAAAAGTTAATTAGATTTAATTTACCCTGGTTCCTCAGCTGTTGCTACAGCTCTAGTACCCATCAATCCAAAGACTGAGAGAAATGGAGAGTTCCAACCATTGTCCTTTTAGTATCTTATTGTTCCTCTCTCTGTTTTTTGTGCTGGCCTTTCTATTCTATCACTTTCTGCCTTTGTTTAGTGGTAACAGTTGGTTTCCATCACTCATGTTTGTTTAAATAAATATCCGTTGTGAAATAAATTTTTTGCTTGTTCGATAACTGTACTCAGGTGCTGTGTGAGATACAGTAGCAATGGTCCTCGGTAAAACTAGTAACCTGGGATACTTGGGGAAGAGAGGATCTGGGATTTCACCGAGTATCTGGTGATCCGGGCTGGACCCCAGAGGGGGACACATTGAAGGAACTCAAGGGTTAAGGTGGCTGCTGTAGCTCAGAGGAGGGTCCTTGAGTTCCAGCAGCCTGGTGAGTTTGGTCACTAACATCCAGCTGCCAAATGCAAAACTCCCTCTTCCTTGTGGCAGGTGGCAACAAGGAGACTCACAGTCCTCAGCACCCTGAGAAGGGTCACAATGTGTCTCTATGTTGATCCACCTGTCAAATTCACACAGGTAAAGCTCCCGATAGCACAAAACTCTGCCCTATGAAATCATGGAACATGTGCTCTTTGCTCTGTGAAAGCATGTAAAGAATCCAAGCGCTGGAGGACAGGGTTTGGGTCCAGAGCGACCTAGACAAATTGGAGGTTTGGGCCCAAAGAAATCTGAGGAGGTTCAACAAGGAGAAGTGCAGAGTCCTGCACTTAGGATGGAAGAATCCCAGGCACTGCCACAGACTGGGGACTGACTGAGTGAGGGGGGTTTGATAGCAGCCTTCAAGTACCTGAAAGAGCAGCAGTGTGGGCTTTCTCCTGGCCACTTTTGCTGGGCTGGGCAGGCGTCCTGGAGGCCTTTCTAGAAGAGAATTGGGAACTGAGTTAGAAAAACCAATGTGAAAAACAGAACCTCAGGTTTAGACTCATTCATTTATAATATTAAATCTTCAATGCTAGTGTCACAGTCAATACAATTGCTTCAGCCTGATAGTTGCCCAAAGGGAAACTTAACGTCTCTCCAAGGGGAGTGGGGAGAAAGCACTTTTCAGAGTCCAAGAGGGACAAGGCGGGTGAGGGTAAGAGCTTGCAGAGGACCAACCTCTGTTGGTGAAAGAGACAAGCTGTGGAGATAACCCAGCACCCTTCTTCAGTTCTGTGTAGCCTGGAAGTTTGTCTCTTCCATAACCAGCAGTTAGAACATAAGAACAGCCACACTGAGTCAGACCAAGTTCATCTAGCCCACTCTCCCGAAAGTGGCCAATGCCCGGTGCCCCAGGGGACCCCTGGGACCAACATGGATACAACACCACCACAAACAAGGTTAAAAGTCAATGCACATGGGAGAAGCATCTTGTGTTTCATTCCTTATGTCCTAGTCCCATCATGTGGCCATTTCCTTTTCTTCCTTTCTGTTAAAAGCTTTGGTGTTTTGCACAGAAACATTATTTCCCCAGGAGAGACCCAGGAGTGGGGGCTGCATTCCTGTGCCAAACAGTCACTGGAAGGGGGCAGACAAAGGCCTTTAGGACGAGGCGTCCGTCACTGTCAAAAGATCATCTCCCTCCTGCAGGTCACTGGCAGCCTGAATTTGTTCCTTATCCTCCCAGAGTCTGGGGGCTGGAATCAGCACTACCCAGCCCCTCCGTATGTAGCAGGAACAAACACAAACCTGGTCTTTGAAACAAGCTGTCCCCTTCCTTCTCAGGGAAGATTTTTCTGTGATTGAAGTTGAGCTTCAGTTCCCCTCTCCTGGGGCGGGGCTGGTGTGGGGCCAGCTCCCAGTGAGATCTGTTTTCACCTTTGCCCCCTTTCAGTCACTCTGGGATCCTAACTCTGCTCCCAGCTGTCAGGCAGCTTCCAGCCCATCCACCCTGCTCACTAACTCTGTGGTCATGTGTCACTCCCTCTGCCAGCACTCACAGCTTGCAGAAAAGCTACTCCTGCTAGCTGCATTGGTATAGTGGTGTGCATAGGTGCTTTCTAAGCTATTCGTCTGGGTTTGATTCCCAGCCAATGCAATAATGGCTTTTCTCTTCTGTTGTTTCCTCATCTGGAAGTGGTTTAATTTCAGTCACATTGTGTTACAATCACATTATCTATAGAATGAGACAATAAATGTGTCAAAGTCCAGCAGGTCATACAGGATGGAGGCACACAAGGGGTTGGAATGTGTCATCTGAGAAAGACAGAACACTTGGAAACCTGCATCTCCCATCCCCTGGCCTTGCGTGTTATGATTCCAGCTGCGTGAGCTGTTTGTAGGATGTTCCAGCATGACGGGGAAATGAAGTTTTGAGTCATTTTTTGCTCCTGCAGATTCCTTTGCTGTTACAATTATAATTACATGAACAAAAGGGAGGCACAATAAACATAACCCCCAAGTTGCAATACAGGTGGGGAAAGAGACGATCACGGTTAAGCCAAACACATCAAAATAAAAATTAATACTAAAAAAGGGGAGGGGGGAAGAGATCAAGTATGTGGAGATCCCGTTGATATTTCAACGCACATTGTTAGAATCAAAGTTCAGACTTGACACTGGAAAACCCGCAACTACCTGTCTCTCTGAACACCTGTGATGAGCAAGATGGAGTTGGGACACCTGTTCTGCTTCAATCATTTATTGTCTCTCTGTTTGCTCCTTCGTCTCCCCCTAATTCCTCGTCTCCAATGTCCCTGCCTCTCTCCTCTTGCTCCCTCTCCTCTGCCCTTTCCAGGAACTCACAGTCTACAGCATTTAGGACAAGCCATAGCTCCCATGTTCTGCACATGATCCTGTGTCAGAGGACATGTGACCCCGGTCAGAACCAGTCACCAGATCAATATGACCCTTTATGGGGGACTTCTCTGCCTACTCTGCAATTTACACACACCCCCACTGAAGGGGGTGGGGTACAGCTCTGACTGAGAGGCCCCACAGGAGAAATTTCCGCCCAAAGACAAATTTGCGTGAAATGTTGAGAAGTGAAAAGCCCCCTTCCCCTCCCCCCAAAGCCCCAGAACTCTAGAGTCACCCCCATGGCACCAGCACAGGGAACCCAGTGAGATGGGGTTACAGAATACAAGGGGGAGGCAGCAGGGAGAGAGGTGACAGGGAATCTCTCTCTTTCCTTCTCTCTTAACTTTCTGTTCTTCTCTTTCCTTCCAGGAACTGCAGTCACAGCAGGGAGGGGTTTGTCTCTTTATTAGGGATCCCTCTGTGTCACGGAGGCTGCACAAGTCATAGATTCTGTGGCTTCTGCAGTGGCCACTGTGGCTGACTCCGTGGCTGTCCCAGCAGCTGGCCTGGGGGCAGCTTGAGCAGTGGTTCCAAGGGTGGCAGGCGCAGCCACAGCTCAGTGGCTCCTGGCACCTGTCCCGAGGTGGTCGGAGCAGGGTTGGCCTCTGGGGATCCCCTCACCTGGCAGCATCTGGAGTGGCCAGGGGCGGCTCTAGGAATTTGGCTGCCCCAAGCATGTGCCTGCGGAGGGTCCACTGGTCCCGCGGCTCCGGTGGACCTCCCACAGGCATGACTGTGGAAGGTCCGCCGGAGTTGCCTGCCGCTCTCCCGGCAAAATGCCGCCCCACGCGCGCGCGCTTGGTGCGCTGGGGTATGGAGCCGGCCCTGGGAGTGGCAGTGGGTCCCCAGGGCTTCTCCCCCAGCACATGGTGCCACGGGTCCCCAGGACTCCCTGCGCCCACAGCTGGTGCCACGGACCCCCTGGGCCTCCCTCCCCAAGATTCAATGAGGGGTATTTATGGTATAAGTCATGGCCGGGTCATGGGCAATGAGCGTTTGGTTTTTGCCCGTGATCTGTCCATGACATTTACTAAAAATACCTGTGATTAAATCTTCGCCTTACTCATTATTGATCAAATAAATCGAAACGCCTCCACCTGCAAGTGGATTTAGCCCAGGACCCTCAGACTCAGCAGCTGTTACGCCCCCACTGAGCTCTCTGGTCAGGTGTCCTAGCGCTGGAAGCCTCCTGTTTAGATCCTAAAATAGCATTTTTGCACCAGGGGGGCTGAAATTTTGGACTGGACATTATAGCTCCACCGTTATTTTACTGAATTGCTTCAAAACAGCAAGTCAAGAAAGTCTCCTAAGTGCCAGGCTCTCTGCCCTGGAAACAGCTGCCCCTGCTCTGCAGGAGTCTGTGCGCTCCACACAGCAATATACACACCTGCTCCGCACTGACGGGGGGTCAGACAGTGACAGGGTTGGTAACACAAATACTTCAGACTATTAACTCCAGGTCCCTTCCTTTCTTTAACCCAGGATGTGCCAGTCACCTGGTAACCATGGTGTTATCTTCACCTTAAAATACCGCTCAGGACATTTTCAGTGAGCCCTGCACCCCATGCCCTGCCTGCAGCCAGCCCCTGTCTCCAGCCAGCCCTGCACGCCCTGGCTCCAGCCAACCCCTGCTGCACCCCCCTGCCCTGCCTCCAGCCAGCCCCGCACCCCCTGCCCTGGCAGCCAGCCCGTCTGCAGCCAGCCCTGCACCCCATGCCCTGCCCGTAGCCAGCCCCTGTCTGCAGCCAGCCCTGCACCCCATGCCCTGCCTGCAGCCAGCCCCTGTCTGCAGCCAGCCCCTGTCTGCAGCCAGCCCTGCACCCTCTGCCCTGCCCCCACCAGCTGCATCCTCCCTGCCCTGCCTGCAGCCAGCCCCACACCCCCTGCCCACAGCCAGCCCCTGCCACACCCCTGCCCTGTCTCCAGCCAACTCCTGCCACACACCCCTGCCTGAAGCCAGCCAGCCTGCCCCACACACCCCTGTCTCCAGCCAGCCCTGCACCCCTTGCCCTGCCTGCAGCCAGACCCTACCTCCAATCAGCCTCTGCCCTGCCTGCAGCCAGCCCCATGGCCACTGGTGCCCTGCAGTTCCCAGGGCAGTAACCCTGCACACCTGCTCCAATGAGGGGGGCAGGAAGCAGCTGGGACCCAAACATGCGCACACCTGAGGGTGACCAGACAGCAAGTGTGAAAAATCGGGACAGGGAGTGGGGGGGGGGGTAATAGGATCCTAGATAAGAAAAAGACCCCAAAATTGGGACTGTCCCTATAAAATTGGGACATCTGGTCACCCTAGCACACCCCCAGGACTCCTGAGTTCCATTGCTGGGTTTCCTATTGGTTCCACTGCTGGTTGTTTTCCTTTTCCTGGGGGACGCTGGGCAAGTTGCTCCCCCCTCTAGGGCTCCGTCCCCAGCAGGCAAATGGGGATTTCGTACCTTCCCGCTATTGGAAAGTGCTGGGAGAATCCCCCAGCCAAAGCTGCTCTGGCAGCTCTAAGCAGCATCTGACCATTCCAGGTCGGAGCGCACGGCCCAGGAGGAGGAGTGTCTGGCTCTGGGGTTTCACTTCAGACCAGTCTAGAGAGAGGGGCCCAGCCATGGGGTTTGGCTCAAGAAGACCAAGTCTCCAATTCGTTAAGGGCATTTTGGATTCCAATCCTGAGCTCCAAAGTGCTTGGTGTCAGTTGCACATTTTGGAAGCAGGCTCTCCACTCCATCTTCCAATCATTCATGAAACTATTGAATAGCACCGGACCCCGGACTGATCCCTGCCGGACCCACGAGGTGCCCCCTCTCCGTTGGGCTGCCAAACCTGGAGAAGGGCCCTTGGAGTCTGGGCTTTCAACCAGCTCTGCACCCACATGACACTGATTGCATCTAGACCTCATTTCCCTGGTTTGCTTGTGAGAATGTCCTACTGGACTGTGTCAAAAGCCTTAGTAACCCCAAGATAGATCCCATCTACTGTTCACCCACCTCCACTAGGCCCGGAACCCTGCCAAAGAAGGAAAGAGGCTGGGTTTGGGATGATTTGTTCTTGACAAATCCATGCTCACTCGTCCTAAGAACCAAATTATCCTGTAGGTGCTGCTGACAAACTGATTGTTTAAGACTATATTCCAGTATCTCTCCAGCTATGGAAGTGAGGCTGGCTAGTCTGCAAGTCCCAGGGGTCTCTTTGTTCCCCTTTCAAAGATAGGTCCTGTCTTGTTCATGGATGGGAAGATGTTCTTTTAAAAGGATCTCAGATGAGAACTGGGGCACAACACCTGGTTTGTTAAGGCCACAAAAATGGAGGCAGGAACCTCTTCTCTCCTGCTGGCAAAGAACCCCAGGTACCTAAAAGACAGAGACTCACATCCCTGAATGGGCTTTAGAAAAGGCAATGGTTAAAAAGTTTGGCCCCGACCATTTCTTGTTTCCACAGACTAGACATTTTAGCAAACTTTAGAATTCCTTGGTGCTAAACACTGTGAAACTCCCCTTTCTCCTTCACAGAGGGCTTTAACGCCCCTTATCTCACTCAGGCTCTCGACTGCCCAGAGTTCGAGAACTGTCCCTGTTCCTATTGGGCAGATGGGAAGGAGCCTGAGGTATAGAGAAGGGAAGTGACCTGTCACCAGATGGATCAGACTGAACAGGTTTCAGACCTCGAGGAGGCTCTTACCTTCTAAACAGGGACGGCTGTTTTCTAGTAAAATCACTAAAAGGGAAGGAGAAAACTCGAAAGAGGTTCCTCCTGGCGCTCACGTGCGTGAACCCGAATACTCTCTCAGTCCTCAAAGAGAGACCTGGAGAAGGAGACTTGCTGAAGCAAAGCCACAGGGGTCTCTGAGGTTTCCCTGGCCCCTCACCCCGGTCCTGCCTGGCTGATGTCAGCATCTCTCTGTGAGGTCACCACCTCCCCACCACCTTGGACCAATAGGCTGAGGTCCTGCAAAAGGCCTTTGTGATGTCACTGCCGCACCCCTCCCTGGCTGTGCCAATGTCCTGCCCCTGCCCAGGCACTTTGGAGGTTTGAGCTACTCCCTGTGGATCACCCCACTCAAGGAGCGTTCGTTCTAGGCAGCAAGCCGGCTAGACAGGGAAACAGCAGACGCTGCTCCCAATGCTACACTCAGTTTTTCAGAAATGAGTCGACTTTATGGCCAGAAGAGACCATTAGAGCATCTAATCTGACCCCCTGCATATCACAGGCCTCCTGTATGACACAAGAGCTACTTTGGGGGCAAACACATTCCAGAAAGGCATCTTGTCTTCATTAAATGACATCAGGAGATGGAGAATCCATCACTTTCCTTGGTAGCTTGTTCCTGTGGTGAATCATCCTCGCTGTTGAATATTTGTGCCTTAGTTGTAATGTGAATTTGTCTCTTTTCACCTTCATAAAATCAGAGAATCTCAGGGTTGGAAGGGACCTCAGGAGGTCATCTAGTCCAACCCCCTGCTCAAAGCAGGACCAAACCCAACTAAATCATCCCAGCCAGGGCTTTGTCAAGCCTGACCTTAAAAACCTCTAAGGAAGGAGCCATTGGGTCTTGTTATGCCTTTCTCTGCTCGATTAAAGAGCCCTTTAATACCCAATCTTTTTTCTCCATTAAGGCACTTCAACACTTCAATGAAGTCACCTTTCAATCTTCTTTTGATCAGCTAAACAGGTTGAGCTCTTTCAATAGCTCACTAGAAGGCATTTTTCTCCAGCCCTCAGAACATTTGGTGGCTCTTTGCTGCCCCAGCTCCAATTTCACAACATCTTTTTCAAATGAGGACACCAAAACTGGAGGCAGTATTCCAGTATCAGTCTCACTGATGCCGTGTCACCTCCTGTGACGTTATTGACATAATCTGTAACCGTATAGATCACTGTTGCGACCGCTGTTCTACTTGTAGCCAATATTGTAGAAAGCTTGTCGCGTAAGGGGTCTATGGAGAGGTTCTGATTGGCTGATTATAATTATGCTATTTCTAGATGTGTATCATTTTTATAGTTGACGTTATGAATTCCTGCCCATTTCCCCACTGGCTGGAGCATGGCTAGAGTGTGTCTGTGGTTAATGATGTTGCTGTAGATTGTTCATTTCGTGCCTGGGCAATTCACACAGTTCCTTTTCCCAACATATCTCCAGCACATCATTAGTTCCAATAACAGGGGCAGCTTTTCTCTGGGGCACTGAGATTTTTTGGGGAGTTTTTTTCTTTCCTCACCCTGGAGTAAACTCAGCTTTTTATTCCATGGTTCATGTTTTATGGAATAACAACATCAGCATGCAGAAAGAGGAGAGGGAATATCTCACTGCCAGGGCTGAAGGTGGCCACGTCCCCGCTGTTTGACCATTACCATTGCAGGAGAGAAGTTGTCAATACAATCGAATGCCCTGGCTCAGACAAGAGACACAGGGAGGTTTTGCTGTTCAGGGATCCATGAAAAGGAAATTGTGTGTCTGTGTGAAACTGAGAAGGGAAATGAAGCAGCCACAGGGTGGCGTAATGCCCTAAGCTAAGGCAGGAGGGTGAAGGAATCGGGCTGAGGAATGACTGAAGTGGACTCACCTGGGATTGAAATGACATTTGTTTGTGTCAGGCAGTGAGAAATTGACATTAATTCAGTTGCAGGGTTGAGGCTTCTTTAGCTCCTTGTAAAACTTTTGAACTTGATTTCCCAGAAGGGAGAAAGGGAAAGTCTGGGGCTGCCTTGAGTCCCTGGCTGGGTCTCCTGGGCAGTGGAAAACGTCCCTTATTTGGCCCTGCCAAGGGGATCATGGATGCTGAGACGTCCCTCGGCTTGGATCAAAGGGGGAGTTGGATGGAATTTATCACACAACCCTCCCTGCTCCCCAGAGCCCCACAGGGAGAAGCTAGAGAAGGGGGAGTCATTCCTCCCCTGCACTCCCAGAAGAGCTGCTAGCAGGGCCGCCCAGATGGGGGGGGGCAAGGGGGGCAATTTGCCCCAGGCCCTGGGTCTTGCAGGGGCCCCCAAAAGCAGGAGCGTAGCTGGGGGGAGCAGGGGGGGCTGCCGCTCCTCCACTGAGCACATTAAGCCTTCCTGTGGCATAACCGAACTACGGCCTAGTGTAATAAGGTGTAAAGTTTAGATTGTGAATTTATCTTTAATTTCCATGGTAACTTACTTTGCTCTTTTATGCCTACCACTTATAATCCTTAAAACTCCATCTTTCTGTAGTTAATAAATCTGTTTTATGAAACTGGTGTATTTTGCTTGAAGTTCTTGGGAAATCTCAGCTCCATTACAAGGCTGGTTCATGTACTATTCACAGTGAGGGAGGGGTGGACCCTGCGTAATAAACTCACTATTGTGTCATACAAGAGGCCTGTGATATGCAGGGGGTTACATTAGATGCTCTAATGGTCTCTTCTGGCAATAAAGTCGACTAATTTCTGAAAAACGGAGTGTAGCATTGGGAGCAGCGTCTGCTGTTTCCCTGTCTAGCCGGCTTGCTGCCTAGAACGAACGCTCCTTGAGTGGGGTGATCCACAGGGAGTAGCTCAAACCTCCAAAGTGCCTGGCCAGGGGCAGGACATTGGCACAGCAAGGGAGGGGTGTGGCAGTGACATCACAAAGGCCTTTTGCAGGACCTCAGCCTATTGGTCCAACGTGGTGGGGAGGTGGTGACCTCACAGAGAGATGCTGACATCAGCCAGGCAGGACCGGGGCAAGGGTCAGGGAAACCTCAGAGACCCCTGTGGCTTTGCTTCAGCAAGTCTCCTTCTCCAGGTCTCTTTGAGCACTGAGGGAGTATTGGGGTTCACGGACGTGAGCGCCAGGAGGAACCTCTTTCGAGTTTTCTCCTTCCCTTGTAGGGATTTTACTAGAAAACAGCCGTCCCTGTTTAGAAGGTAAGAGCCTCCTCGAGATGTGAAACCTGTTCAGTCTGATCCATCTGGTGACAGGTCACTTCCCTTCTCTGTACCTCAGGCTCCTCCCCATCTGCCCAATGGGAACAGGGACAGTTCTCGAGCTCTGGGCACTCGTGAGCCTGAGTGAGATAAGGGGCGATAAAGCCCTCTGTGAAGGAGAAAGGGGAATTTCACGGTGTTTAGCACCAAGGAAATCTAAAGTTTGCTAAAATGTCTAGTCTGTGGAAACAAGAAATGGTCGGGGCCAAACTTTTTAACCACTGCCTTTTCTAAAGCCCATTCAGGGATTTGAGTCTCTGTCTTTTCGGTACCTGGGGTTCTTTGCCAGCAGGAGAGAAGAGGTTCCTGCCTCTATTTTTGTGGCCTTAACAAACCAGGTGTTGTGCCCCAGTTCTCATCTGAGATCCCTGAAAAAGAACATCTTCCCATCCATGAACAAGACAGGACCTATCTTTCAAAGGGGAACAAAGAGACCCCTGGGACTTACAGACTAGCCAGCCTCACTTCCACAGCTGGAGAGATACTGCAATACATTCTTAAACACTCAGTTTGTCAGCAGCACCTACAGGATAATTTGATTCTTAGGACGAGGGATCATGGATTTGTCAAAAACAAATCATTCCAAACCCAGCCTCTTTCCTTCTTTGGCAGGGTCACAGGCCTAGTGGAGGTGGGTAAACAGTATGAATGATGATTTGGAAAATGGAGTGGAGAGTATCGTTCTAAAATGTGCAACTGACACCAAGCACTTTGGAGCTCAGGATTGGAATTCAAAACGCCCTTAACAAATTGGAGACTTGGTCTTCTTGAGCCAAACCCCATGGCTGGGCCCCTCTCTATCGACTGGGCTGAAGTGAAACCCCAGAGCCAGACACTCCTCCTCCTGGGCAGTGCGCTCCGACCTTGAATGGTCAGATGCTGCTTAGCGCTGTCAGAGCAGCTTTGGCTGGGGGATTCTCCCAGCACTTTCCAATAGCGGGAAGGTACGAAATCCCCATTTGCCTGCTGGGGACAGAACCCTAGAGGGGGGAGCAACTTGCCCAGAGTCCCCCAGGAAAAGGAAAACAACCAGCAGTGGAACCAATAGGAAACCCAGCAATGGAACTCAGGAGCCCTGGGGGTGTGCTAGGGTGACCAGATGTCCCAATTTTATAGGGACAGTCCCAATTTTGGGGTCTTTTTCTTATCTAGGATCCTATTAACCCCCCACTCCCTGTCCTGATTTTTCAAACTTGCTGTCTGGTCACCCTCGGGTGTGCACATGTGTGGGTCCCAGCTGCTCCCTGCCCCCCTCATTGAAGCAGGTGTGCAGGGTTACTGCCCTGGGAACTGCAGGGCACCAGTGGCCATGGGGCTGGCTGCAGGCAGGGCAAGGGGCTGATTGGAGGTAGGGTCTGGCTGCAGGCAGGGCAAGGGGTGCCGGGCTTGCTGGAGACAGGGGTGTGTGGGGCAGGCTGGCTGGCTTCAGGCAAGGATGCAGGGGGGGTGCATCAGGGGTTGGCAGGGCTGAAGACAGAGGAGTGCGGGACTGGCTGGCTTCAGGCAGGCGGGTGTGGCAGGAGTTGGCTGGAGACAGGGCAGGGTGTGCACAGCTGGGGGTGTGTGGGGGCTGGCTGGCTTTGGGCGGGGCCACAGGGGGGTGCAGCAGGAGTTAGCTGGAGACAGGGCAGGGGATGTGGCAGGGGCTGGCTGTGGGAATGTATTGCTAACTTGGCGGATGGGAGTGTGGGAAGTTAAGGTATGTAGGCTTCAAGGACGGGCTAATTAGGCTGTGAGCTGTGTAGTTAGATTGGCTTTGGCTGGTTCTCATCTGCTAGTAGGCAGTAAACAGGATAATAAATCAGAAGGTTGTACAGGATGACAATTATCCAATGAAGTTATAGCTGTGCCTGTGTGTATTTTATTAACCAATTAGCAATTGCTTGATTGCTTGCCTTAATTGTATATAACAAGTATGCTGGAGAGAAATAAATGATTCTGCTTGCAATCATATTGGTTGTTGTGCTTTATCCCGGCCCGCATGAGATGCACTGAGATGCAACAAATGGTGACCCCGACGTGATTCGGATTGGATCGAGTCGTTGTCCTGAACAGGCGGGAGAACAGCCGCGGCAGGAGGTACTGGGGAAGAGCCAGCTCCTGGGCGTCCGGAAGGGAGACACATTTGAGCTCAAAGGTGAGCGGCTAGTGAATCATGGGTACCGCTGCATCAGCGGAAGAAAAAACGGTGCATGAATATTTGATACGCATCGCGGAACGGCAGGGAGAAAAGCTCCCCTCTGATACGTTGTCCCGCCTGCTGCGGTGGGGACAGAGAAGGGGACTTTTCGTTAAGCCAAGTACAATTTTTGATAAAACTGTCTGGGAGCGGCTAGGCTCCGAGCTTTGGGAGTCGGTGACTCAGTGCGATAAGGAAGCCTTCTCCCTGAGTCAAGTATGGAGTAAAACAAGGAAGATAGTAGACACTCTCGCGGCTGAGGCGGGAGTGCAGGCGGCCCTTCATGAGATCTTCCGCCCAACACCCGAAATGCCTTCTGTGTTGCCGGTTGGAGCCAGGGAGTTTTTTGGTGGCGAGGACACGGTAATACCTTTGGCTCCCGATTTGGATGATGTTGCCCCTGTTACGGTCCCACTACCCTCCAATGTGGCCCTCGGCCCCGACGTGATTGATCCTGCTACGGTCCCGTTACCCCCTGATACGACCGAGCCTATGGAGACAGCCTTGCCGCATGCACCCCCCCCCAAGGCCGTGCCGAGTTCACGGGACCTGGGGGTGTCACGATTGCGGGGAAACAGAGGAGGCTCGGATGGAACATGTGCCATCAAAGATATATCCCGATTTGACTACGCTTACTCAGTTTACTCAGTCTGATGCCTTCTCTAAGGAGATGGAGCGCCAGGGTCAACAGCTGCAGGATATTTATAATAAGTTGGATCAAATGCAGGGTTTTCCGCCTGGATCATCGCGTTCGCATCTTCATGAATGTTTTCATCCATCTCACTTATCTGAGCCACCCCCGACTCACCTTTCCGCCCCATCTGGCCCCGGGGACCCTCCGGATCCGGTACAGCACTGGCATGGGGTTCTAAAGGAAGCCATCATTGAAGGTTTGACACCCGAGGCTTTCCCGGTGATCACACCAGACCCTCACAATCCTAACGGTAGGCGGTGGGCTCCTTTAGACTGGAAGTTGATCCGTGAAGCGCAGAAATCGATTATGGTTTATGGATTAGATAATCCGTATGTACAGTCTATAATTGAACAGGTGTTTGCTGGACAGGCAATGTGTCCATACGATGCGATTAAGCTAGCTGATATGCTTCTTACACCTACACAGAGATTGTTGTGGAAAGATGATTGGGCTAAGAGAGTTGATTTGGCTCTTGTCCGTAATCTGGATTTACCGGACGACGATGCTCGGCGCGTGGCCACCATCGATATGCTTTTGGAGGACCGGCTGATTCGTTGAGCCGCATTTGCAAGCCCGCCTCAGTCCCCGAATCCTGCAGCAGTCGCAGGAACTGGCTTTGGCTGCCTTTAAGGCGGTGCCCCAGATGGGAAAGCCGATCCTTCCATACGCTAAAATTACACAAGGCCCGTCGGAACCTTATTCCACCTTTTTGGATCGCCTTCGTGAGGCTATTGATAGATCTCCTAATTTAACGCCGGAAGCCAGAACCGCAGTTGGACTTGATCTTGCCACCCAGAATGCAAATTCCGCTTGCCGCCGTATATTAGCCACTTTGCCAAAGACTGCGTCCCTGATGGAAATGATCGAGGCATGTAATAGGGCCGCTATGTTTGAGGAAGCGGATAAGGCAACAATTCACGCTAAGGCACATGCCACTGCACTGGCCGTTGCATTACAACCTCTGATCGGGCGGAAGCGGGGGGCCAGAAGGATAGCCCGGTCAACCGGCCTTTGTTTTGCCTGTGGAAAACCCGGACATGTCAGGCGGGACTGCCCTGTGCCAGACGGGAAGCGAGCCCCTGATGTGCCGCCTAAAGCTTTTACCGGCACTTGTAATCGATGTGAGAAGTTTGGACATCGCGCTTCTGAGTGCTGGTCGCGTTGCAAGAAGGATGGAACACCGCTGCCGGGAAACGGACCTCAGAGCGCCCCTCGGAGGAGCGCGACGACACAAGTGCCTCCAACCACCAAATCGGCTGCCTGGAACGCCTTACCGGAGCAACCCGTGGCAGTGCCGGAGTGGATTTGGCCACAGCGACAGACATAGTTTTAGAGAATGACAAGGTCCAAGTTCTTCCTTCTAATACTGATGGCCCATTAGGATTTGGACTGAGTGCCCTTTTGATCGGTCGCTCGTCAACATCAAAACAAGGTATTTTTGTTTTACCTGGCCTTATTGATGCTGACTATACGGGAAATATTGGGATAATGGTACGCGCCCTTTGTCCCCCTATAACTATAACTGCTGGTACGCGTCTCGCTCAGTTGATACCTTTTAAAGGATGTGTGCCCAGACCGACTCGGATTGACCGCGGGTCTCGAGGGTTTGGATCCACCGGACCTCCTCAAATTGCCTTTGCAATGGAAATCACTTCGCGTAAGCCCGTCCGAACTGTTCGACTTCAGGGGTTTGATGGGCGGCAGATTATTCATGAAGCCCTGTTGGACACGGGGGCCGATGTGACTATAATCCCCTCTCGGTTCTGGCCGGAATCCTGGCCCTTGCGCGATGCCGCCACACCCGTGAGAGGAATTGGCGGGACTCAGTTGACTCGCATCAGTGTGGATTTTATTACCATTGTTGACGTGGAAGATGCGGCCACAAGCGCGAAGGTTCGCCCTTATGTGATGCCGGCTCCGATCTGGCTATTAGGTCGAGACTGCTTAAGTCAGTGGGGCGTTGTGCTACAGAATTCACCTTTTGCCTAGCGGCCATTGAGGGGCGGCCGATCCTACAGCTGGAATGGACAACCTCCACGCCGGTCTGGGTCGCTCAGTGGCCGCTGCACAAAGACAAGCTCGCCCGAGTATATGAACTTGTGCAGGAACAACTGGCTAAAGGTCATCTTGAACCTTCTTTCAGCCCCTGGAATACCCCTATTTTTACCATACCTAAAAAGTCTGGACACTGGCGTTTGTTGCAAGATCTACGAGCTGTTAATGCTGTGATGAAGGACATTGGCGCCCTCCAACCTAGGCTGCCCACGCCTACTATGCTTCCGCATGGATGGCCTTTACTTGTTATTGATCTTAAGGATTGCTTTTTTACTATTGCTTTGCATCCTGCGGACCGGGAGAAGTTTGCCTTTTCTGTGCCTTCTGTTAATAAGGCTGAACCTGCCAAACGGTATCAATGGACTGTTTTGCCACAAGGTATGAAAAATTCTCCTACCATTTGTCAGTTTTATGTTGCTTGGGCTATAGTGCCTCTGCGAGCGGCACATCCTGACTGGATTATTTATCATTACATGGATGATCTTTTGTTTACCAGCGCTCACTTTTTAATGGAAGCAGCCATTGTTGAAATTGACTCTGTTTTACAAAAGGCTGGTGTAGTAATTGCTCCAGAAAAGATTCAACAGCAAGCCCCGTATCGGTATCTTGGTATGGAGATAACCGATTCGATTGTGCGGCCGCAAAATTTAACCATTCGATTGGATATTCGTAATTTACATGATGTACAACGTTTAGTGGGCGACCTGCAGTGGATCCGCGGTCTTTGTGGAATTACCAATGAGGATCTTGCACCTTTAATTTCATTGCTCAAGGGTGGTCGTGCCCCGGATGATCCTCGCTCTCTTCAAGCTGAACATCATGTTGCCCTGCAAACCATTGCCAATAAGTTAGCCACGCGTTATTCCGGCCGCATTTATCCGGACTTACCTGTTTTTATGGCTATTTTTTCCACAGATATTTCCCTAACGGCCCTACTTTTTCAGTGGCATGAAGCTCTTTTAGATCCGCTTGTGGGCATTGAGTGGGTTTTTCCGCCCTCGCATTATGCCATGACTGTGACCACGCGACTTGATGCAGTCGCTCATCTTATTCGAGTGGCCCGACAGCGTCTGCTAGCGATTGCGGGCACGGATCCTCACATGATTTATTTGCCCTTTGATGATGCTACCGTGACTCAATTGCTTGCTACCCACCTTCCCTTTGTACTTGCCACCAGGATCTTTGGCTGCTTTGTTTGATTTTGTGTAATTGTATATTAATTGTGTTGTTTTAATATTACCCATAGGTTTGATGACGCGCGCTCCGGACAGTGCAGCATGGTCAGTTCCCCAATGCGTTCCACAAGCCTCCGTGATTCTGGGCTGGGCTCATATTCTGTCGGATGCGGAGAACCATCCTCGCCTGGTTTTGCCTTTTTGCTTGTTGTGGCGCTCCTTGTGAGGGGAGGCGCCATGTATGATTTTATGCCCCCAGTAAATGCTTGGCTGACTTTGGCGCAGAGTGCCAAAAATACAACGGCCTTTTGCCTGCCCCATGTTGTTGCAGTGGGAGCCCTTATGGAAACCTGTTTTGTGGGTGTTTGTACCGAATTGGAGGTGCTACAGCAGCACTCCTGGCTGTTTCGTATTTCCAAGGATTTATCTTATGAAGAGTTGTATGCTTTAGGCCCTGGAGCTGCCCAATATAAGCTAGATGCCAGTATGTATTCGTTTCGTTTGGCTAATGTGACAGCTGCAATTACATGTATGAATTTTGTTAATGCTAAGCATGTAGCTGTTAATCATAATAATGTGGAACTCGTTTGTCGCCACAAGAGGGATGTATCCTTTGCTTATGGACATATGAAGTTGCCCCTGGGGTGGTTTTTGTTATGTGGCCGCACAGCCTTTACTTATATTCCGGCTAATAGTTCTGGTGGCCCCTGTGCTATTGGCCGTGTGGCCCCTTTGTTGTTTCCCCATCCCCTGGTGAAAGGGCATCGCCAACGGCGGGAGAGCATCCCCTTGAGCCCTACCTGCAAGGCAGATGTTACCTTGTTTTCAGAACGAGAGGCAGCAGCCCTTACCTTTACCCTGGTGGGCCTCCCGGTCTGGTGGTGCATAATTACCATGCCGTAGCACATCTTGCCTGTACTGTGGCGAAAGCTTTGAATTTAACTTCTACTGTTCTTGCCTTATTAACTCAAGAAGTGGGAGAAGTTCGCCGAGGAGTTTTGCAGAATCGCTTGGCCATTGATTATTTATTGCTGCGACATGGTCATCCTTGCTCTGATTTTGTGGGAATGTGTTGCTTTAATATTACAGATGCGAGTGCGGCTATTGAGGCTGATTTGGATCGTCTGCGCCACCTTGCGGAGGGCATCCGCCAGCAACAGGGAGATTTCTGGCTGTGGTCATGGCTCTCATCGTTACGTGGCTGGGCCGCACACTTATTGCAAGGTTTAGTGCTAGGGGTGCTGTGTATTTTTTGTGCATGCCTTTTGTATTTTTGCTATTTGTGTGGCCGCCGTTGCTGTTGTGTGGCACGTACCTTGGCGGGACCCTCCTGGCCCCTTGGGCCGCTTATGTTTGCTAGAGGAGGGATGTAATGGGTAAGAGCAGGGCACTGCGGAAGATATTGTTACGGTTTATTTAGGCAGCTGGTGTTTTTACTTGCCTTTTAGTTTTGGATTGTAATAGATTGTAGTAATGTGATGCTATGAGCTGGGAATGTATTGCTAATGCCTCCCCTTTTTTTTAATTTTGAGAAAAGGGGGGAGATGTGGGAATGTATTGCTAACTTGGCGGATGGGAGTGTGGGAAGTTAAGGTATGTAGGCTTCAAGGACGGGCTAATTAGGCTGTGAGCTGTGTAGTTAGATTGGCCTTGGCTGGTTCTCATCTGCTAGTAGGCAGTAAACAGGATAATAAATCAGAAGGTTGTACAGGATGACAATTATCCAATGAAGTTATAGCTGTGCCTGTGTGTATTTTATTAACCAATTAGCAATTGCTTGATTGCTTGCCTTAATTGTATATAACAAGTATGCTGGAGAGAAATAAATGATTTTGCTTGCAATCATATTGGTTGTTGTGCTTTATCCCGCCCGCATGAGATGCACTGAGATGCAACAAGGCCCCCTGTGTGAAAACCAGGAATCCTGACCACTAGCCCATATGGGACTATTGGTGCATCTGATGAAGTCGGGATTCAGCCACGAAAGCTCCTGCTCCAATGCGTCTGTTAGTCTATAAGGTGCCACAGGACTCTTTGCTGCTGTTATTACTACAACTCTCTAAGCCAACCCCTCATGAGCGCAGCAGGGTCTAGCGTGACCGGATGTCCTGATTTTTGGGTCTTTTTCTTATATAGCATCCTATTACCCCCACTCCCTGTCCCGATTGTTCACATTTGCTGTCAGGTCACCCTAGCAGGGGCTGCACACAGGGCTGCATTAACCCTTCAGGTGCTGAGGTTTCCCTCTCTCCATCCCCAGTGCCTGTGATCAGGAAACAGACATCAGGGCTCCCAGGTGCTGCACAGACCATGACTGAGATCGGGACCCCATATTGCGCTAGGTGCTGTACGATCCCTAGCCAACACTGGGACACCCAGGGGGTTGCCCTCAATTTCCCTGAGCCTCTGCTGCCCAACTTCTTCTGACTCCATCTGCATCACCCAGGAGCGGTGACAGGGTTTCTGGCGCCCTAGGCGGCATTTTGTGCACTACCCGGTTCCACTCCCGTCATGCCACCGAAGAAGGACTCTCCGCCAAAATGCCGCAGGCAACAGCAGCAGTCATTGAGCTGCTCAATTGCCTGCTGCTGTTTTCCGCGGCATGTTGGCGGAGGGTCCATCTTTGGTGGTGCAACGGGAACGGAACCGGAAGCTCCCGGGCTCCCCATGGGGAGCGCACAAAATGCCACCCCCCCAAATCCTAGCACCCTAGGCGACCGCTAGCGACAGCTCCTGGGGGCGGGACTATGGCACAGACCGGGGGCGGGGCAGCTCCTGGGGATGGGGCTCTGGCACAGGCCGGGGGCGGGAAGCTCCTGGGGGTGGGGCTCTGGCACAGCCCGGGGGCGGGGCAGCTCCTGGGGGCGTGGCTCTGGCACATTGTGACGCGGAGCCCGGGCTCAGCAGCTGCTCCCTGGTGACCACGTGCTGCCAGCAGCGCTGGAGCCGCCGGAGGAGCCGCTGTTCTCAGCTGCAGCCAGGATCTGCCACAGGTGTGACGACACATTGTGAAACCCTCCCGTTTTGCAACTAGGTGCAGTTTATGCCGCGCAACGTGACCATCTGGGCCCCTGCTCAGGACTTGCTGCCGCCTGGTCCATGGGGTTGTGAATCAGGAGAGACAGGTTTTGTGGTCGAAAACACTCACATTCTGCTTCCTCCTGGCTAATGTGCCAAAATGACCTATTGCAGGGGTCTGGGGGGTTCTGCATTTTAATTTAATTTTAAATGAAGCTTCTTAAGCATTTTAAAAATCTTATTTACTTTATATACAACAATAGTTTAGTTCTATATTATAGACTTATAGAAAGAGACCTAAAAATATTAAAATGTATTACTGGCATGCAAAATCTTAAATCAGAGAGACTAAATGAAAACTCAGCACAGCACTTCTGAAAGGTTGCCGAACCCTGATCTTTTGGATGATTGAGGCACGCTCTTTCACTTTTTTGTGTGTGAATATGTGAAAAGGGAGGTAAAGGTTTGGGGGTACAGAGCACACCCCTGACCCCAAGGTGATAACCAGAGTGGCCCCTTTCATTTTTTCCACTGGCTTCCTCCTTGCTTATTTCCAATGGTTGCAAATCTGGAGGGATGGGGTTTGTGGTCGAAAACACTCACGATCTGCTTCCTCCTGGCTAATGTGCTGGCCTTCTACCTGTACCGAACCAGGCTGTTCAGGAAGTCCTTGCAACTATTCGTTGCGTCGGACAAGCGGATTGGGGGGAACCAGTTTCCATCCAGCGCATTTCCTGCTGGATCACCTTGTGCATACGCACGCGTTACGACTTGGCAGGGGTTACCCCACCGCCTATAGTGAAGGTGCATTCTACGAGAGCGCAAGCCTCATCGGCCGCCTATGTCACCCCCATCCCCTATGCAGGACATATGTAGGGCTGCCACATGGTCATCTGTCCACATTTTTTCATCGCACTATGCGATCGTCTCCCAAGCACAGGATGACGCCGGGTTTGGTAGGGTGGTACTCCGTCCAGATAACCCTTAAACTCCTACCCACCTCCATCAGATATAGCTTGGAGTCACCTACTGTGGAATACACAGGAGCAGTCACTCGAAGAAGAAAGGACAGTTACCTGTTCCATAACTGGTGTCCTTCGAGATGTGTTGCTCTTGTCTAGTCCACATCCCAGCCTCCTTCCCCTCTGTCGGAGTTGTCTGGCAAGAAGGAACTGAGGGTGGGGGGAGTGCCGCAGCTCCCCTTATAGCGCTATAGAGGCGCCATTCCAGGGGTCGCAGCAGTGCTCCAAAAACTTCCGGCACCGGTGCACGTGGCAAGCACGCACACCTACTGTGGACTAGACTGGAGCAACACATCTCAAAGAACACCAGTTACAGAAGAGGTAACTGTCCTTTTTAAAGGATGTCTAGATTTCATTCCTGTAGTAATGGAACTGGTGATAGGAAAGCAGGAAGAGAGGTGTGTGTGTGTGTGTACAGCTTAAATTGGTTAAATAGTCTAACTTTCAGTACTCAGTGTTTCAAAAATGATAGACTGGCAACCTGTGTCGTAGAGCTGTCTTCTGTTTTTTAAAAAACCCATGAATAAAGCTACTTTAAGGGAAATTACTGCTTTGTCCAACCCTGAAGAGCTATGAGATCTTTGCTCACCAATTCTCATAAAACTTGTATTTGTTATGCCTTTTTGGTGACTTTAGTATTATGATCTATTATAAATAAAGTGCATTTCACTGATTGATTTTAAAATGAAATTAGTAACTGGAAAAAATGGCCAATATTTTTTTTAAACCTGTGACAATTATAAGCTACTGTATTCTGTCATTTAGTTTCTAGAATCAAAAGTATATCTAAGTATACTCTAAAGTTCTCCTGCAAAATGCTGGCTGTGCAAATCCTTCTGTGGCTGGATAATTCCTTGGGTTTTTATTTTAAGTACAAAATAAATATGTATTACAAATTTAAACGTATGTAATTAGTAATTTGATATGTTGGCGGTGGTGCCTCTTTTTAATGTGTTTGCTCCCCTGATGTTAGAACCTGGCTATGCCCACTGCTGTAGGGGGCTCATCACCCAGCAGCTGGGGGCCACCATGCGGGCTCGGCAGGGCTGCTGGCCACGGGGCCAATGGGTGTGGATGGGCTGGGTGGGATCTCGGGAGTCACGACCAAGGGATCAGCCCTGCTCCCCAGCACTGCTCCAGCTCTGAGCTGTCTCTGCTGCCTGGGACCTGTGGGGCCCCACCTGCCTCCCCAAAGGCAGAGCCATCTGGGACTGGTGCAGAGGCCAGGCCAGTCTCAGCCAGTCACAGGGGACAGTCCGAGAGGGGAGGCTCAGCTGAGTCCTGAGGGAGCCTGGCCCGGGTCAGGCTCTGCTCCTGCTCTATCCTGGCTGCTTCCACCACTCCCAAGGGGCCGGAGTTCTCCTGCCCCAGGACCAGCTCTGGCTGCGCTGCCAGCTCAGCCTGGCAGACAACAGTCACCTCCCATCAGGGCCGGCTACTGTGGCTGGGAGGTTGGGGTGGGAGAGTAGGTCTCTAGTGGGTCTGGGGGGGTGCTGAGCAGTGGGGGGTGGGGAGATCTCTGTGTGTTGGGGGTGTGTGCAGTTGTGGCTGGGGGTTGGTGGGGTCTCTGGGTGGTGCGGCGCTGGGCATAGGGAATTGGAGGGGTGCCGGGGGCAGCGGGTTGGCGGGGGTCTCCGGGCAGTGCGGCACTGGGCGTAGGGAGTCGGAGGGGTGCCGTGCAGGGGGTTTGTGGGGGTCTCTGGGTGGTGCGGCGCTGGGCGTAGGGGTCAGAGGGGTGCCGGGCAGGGGGTTTGTGGGGGTCTCTGGGTGGTGCGGCGCTGGGCGTAGGGAGCTGGGGCAGGGCATTGGGGTGCAGGGGGTGCGGACACGCGGGCTCGGAGGGAGTTGGGGGGCGGGAGGGTTGCAGACTATGGGGAGGGTGAGTGAGGGGGGCATGCTCTGAGCTGGGGCAGGGGATGGGGGTGCAGGGGGGTGCGGACACGTGGGCTCTGGGAGGAGTTGGGGGCGGGAGGGTTGCAGGCTATGGGGAGGTTGAGTGAGGGGTGCAGGCTCTGAGCTGGGGCAGGGGATGGGGGTGCAGGGGGGGCGGCAGACACGCGGGCTCAGGGGGGGAGGTGGCAGCCCGGCGCGGTCGCAGGGGAAGGGGCTGCGGGGGTGTCACACAGACACTTTCCCACAGTCCCTAGGGCGGGAGGCAGAGCCGGGGGGGGGGGGCCGGGGGGTCCTGGCCGGTGTGTCCCTGCACTCGGGCTCCCGGCCGGAGCAGGGGCCGCCCCGCAGCGCTGGCACAGACCGAGCGGCGCTGCGGGGTCGGGGCTCGGAGACGCGGGGGGGGGGCGGTGCCTGGAGCCCCGGGGACCCGCCCCCCCCGGGCTGACACGCGGCAGAACCGAGCCAGCCGGTGCCCCCCCCCCGCCCGGCCCCCCCAGATCTGCGCGCGCAGCGGGGGGCTCGGCCCGAGGGGCCCCTGTTCCCCCCTCCCCCCAAACGGGGGGTTTGTCCCCGCACAGGGTCTGGCAGCGGCTCCCCCCCCCCCCCCCAGCCCCTCCCCCGCCGCCCCCTGCAGCAGCTCGACCCCCCCGGGCCAGCGAATTTCTGCCCCGCTCAGCCCCTGGCAGCCCCTCCCCCCCGCTGCGATTTGCCCCCCGGGGCTTTTCACCCCCCCCCCGAGGAGCGGGCAGCGAAGCGCCGGGAGCGGTGAGGGCAGAGAGCGGGCAGCGGCCACAGCGGCGGTTACTGCGCAGGCTCCGTTCGGCTGCGCATGCTCAGTGCCGCCCAAGTAGCGAATCCGGAGCGGGGGCTGTTTCTGGCGTTACACCCGACCCGTCGCGTGACTCCTCCCCCCCTGTCCCCCGCGCGGTGCGTCACTTCCGGCCTCTGGGGGGGGAGGCTCCGGGCGCGCGGCGGAACCGGTAAGAGCCGAGCGGGGGGCGGGGAACAGATACCTGGGCCCGAGACCCCCCCCCCCCCCGCCCTGGGCCGGAAGCTGGGGCGGGGCGGGGCGGGGCGTCCCGGTGCGGCCTCCGTAGCGGGGGGGGGGGGGGCGGGAAAGCCCCGTGGGGGGGATGAGGGTGAGTGTGTGTCCCTGTCTCGCACTTGCCCCTCCCCCCGGGCTCCCTGCGGCCCTTGTGAGGGGGGGAACCGTCACTGCCCGCGTGCGCTGGAGCGTCCCGTAAAATCCCCTCCCGGGGCCCCCCACCCCGCCCCCCCCCCCCCGCGCTGGGGGTTTGTCTCCCCCGCTTGCCGGGGGCGGAGTCTGTGACCCGTTTTCCCCCCAACTCTCAGACCCGGATATAAAACAGCCCCCCCCCCCCCCGCCCCGTTCTCCCGCCTCGCTGCTGCCGCCGGACCAGGCCGCGCGCGGGGCCCCGCCTCGGTAACGGGACCGCGCGAGCCACCGCCCGGATCGACCCCTGTGCCGGGTCCCCCCCGCGGACGGGGCCGGGGGGGCCCCCGGCGCCGCTGTCCCCCCGCTCCTCGGCCCGACCCGGGTGGGAACCGCCCCGCCCTTATCCCTGATCCCCCCCGGCCCCCCCCCCCCGTGTGTGTGTGTGGGGGGGGGGTTGGTTTTTTCCCTGAATTGCCTGACGTTATGTTGTGGTGGGTTTTATTCCGTGTGATTTGTTTTCATACGTATCTATTGTAGGGCAGCCTAGTGCCTTCAGCTGCCATGTCTCTGTCCAGCTCCCCCTGCTGAGGCAGGATCCGGTATCTGTAGATTATCTCTGTCCTGCCTGTTCTAAAAACTTCCAGGGACAGAGACTCCCCAGCCCCCCTTGTAAGACTGTTCCCGAGCTGACCTGCCTTAGCTCTGGGGACACTGTAGTGGTGAGCAGCTCTGGAGAGAGAGGAGACCCCCAGTGAGTGGGCAGCTGGGAAAGAGAGTGAAGTTGGGAGGAGAAACATTGATGTGGCCAAGGTCACCCAGGCTGTCCGTGATGGAGCTAGAAATAGATCCCAGTTCTAGTGCCACCGTACTGCTGTTTTGGGCACTGAAGGTCTCTGCCACCATGGTGTTTTAGGCACTGGTGCAAACCTTTAGTACAGACAGAATTTACACTAGTGCACTCTGATTGGCACTGGTGCACCATGTCGCAGTTTGAAGGCTTGCGGGGGGACAGGGACACTGACTTCTCCTGACCCAGGACACCCACCCCCGGCTGTGTGCAGGGACTGCAGCTGAGCTGCCTGCCAAGACAGCCTGTGCATCCATGGACAAACCATCTCTCCCTGCAGCCTAACACAGTGGGGTCTGGGGACCTTTCCAAGCTGCGGGTGACGGGGGCTCTGGAGTTACCGGGGTCTGTTCCTGGCTCTGTCCCTGACCTGCTTGGTGTCCTGGGGGAAGTCACAGCCCCTCTCTGTTTTCCTCCTACCCATTGTCTACTTGGATTGTGATCTCTTTGGGGCAAGGACCGCACTGATTGGTAGAGGTGTTAGTTAAAGCAATTTGGTGGAGGTGTGATTGTGATATGAGAAGATCTGGGTCTGAGTCCCCCATTGTGCAATGAAAGGAGAGAGGTGCATGTGTACCTGGAGCTTCCAGTCTGTCTCGTTTCTGCACTGAGCGGTGCATGTTGTCAGGAGGAAACGGGACTGTTTGCCATGGGAATGGTCAGCAATGAGATGGGATGTGAGAGCAGTCTGTGTGCTTCACGATGGGTGAGTGAATGGAGACTGTTAAGTGGAACTTCTGTGAGTAAGGATGAAAGAGTTGTAAAAAGGGGTGAAGGGCTGTTCAATTGACCAAGTGTGCGGCTGTTTCTGGGGAGCAGGCCCAGTATCTGAGTGTAGAACAGGTGTCGGTAGCTCCTGTACAGCGCAGCTCACCTAAAACCACATTCTGCCTTGGCAAAGGTAAGCTCTGTCCCCTTCTGTTTGCTTCTGAAAGTTGCCTTTCCCAGAGCTTTGCTGCCTTTTTGAATTGCAGAATTAGGATTACATTGGTGTGTACTTTCTCTGCATTTCCTGATTATTACAAGTTTGAGTTTTGCTGATCTCTCTTCTGGAGGGGCACCAGTCAGCTTCGGGCAACCTTAAATCCTGCTTTCATAAAGTTTTAATAGGTGAATTTCCTAGCTTTTTGCACAGAGCGATGTTGGCAGGAGGAGTTAGCAGCGCTATAGGCACTTCTGGGTCTCACACAAGTTTGCAATCAGAGGCACAGGGAAGTGCAATGACTTACCCAAGGTCACCCAGCAGGCCCGTGGCAGAGCTAGGAATAGTATGGGTCCAGAGCTCTTTCCACCTAGGTGCTGCATGATTCTGAAGTTTTGCTCCCCTCTCCTGTACTTTTTGTTACGATGGAATGGGAATAATGGTCATGCTTTCAAGTGTCTCTCTCCTCCTCCTGACACCATTTGCAGCTCGGCCTCCCCTTCTTTCAAGTGTTTCCCGTGGGCAGTGGTAACAGAGCCAGCGAGAGAAATCTCTGACATGGTCTGTGCCCCAGCTGGGCCTTCTGCTCCTGGTCCAGCAGTGCCCTAGCTCTGCCCCTCCTCCAAACAGGCCCCCTCCCCTATACACTCTGGCCTGCCCCTGCACCCCGTACACGTGTAACATGTGCCTTGAAACTATTCCTAGTTTGGATTTGGGATGATTAAATTTGTTACCTTCAGCTCCCCCACACTCCAGTTTCCCCCACACTCCCCCACCTTCAGCTCCCCCACACTCCAGTTTCAGTTGTTTGGTGGTGTCCCGATGGTTTTCCACTGATAGTTTGGGAGGGAGCAAGGCTGGACAGTTGAGTTTATAAAGTAGCTGTTCAGTGTCAATGCTTTGTTCCGTACATATGACCATACGTGATCTCTCAGTCACTGAGTCTTGACCAGTGATGAGCTTTCTGTAGACACCTCGCAGGACCATCCTCCAAGCGATGTGTTTGGTGTGATGGGTTTGTCAGGTCTCAGCTGAGAGCTGCTGGCAAAGACCAAGTGACCCTTTGCCAAGGGATCTCTGTGTCACTGTCTGACCCCCCTAGGCCGGGGAGAGGACAACTTTCTGCCAATGGCCTTCAGGACGGGTGCTGAGTTCACTGCAGTGCCCCATGTCCCCTCTCCATTTGCCTTCTCGCTGTGCTGTCTGGGACGCTGCCCCGCTTCCTGCTCCCCAGGCGACCCCGTGTCTACTCCATGTGCCAGGCTGCTGGCAGCCCCCAGGGAGAGGCCATCCAGCCCATCGAACTGGTGCCCAACTGCTGGGCCTCAGGCCTTCTGGGGTGCAGCTCTGAGAGTCCCATTGGCCCCCTGCCCCAGGGGTGCTACGGAGGCACGTCCTTCTCGGGGCACCAGGTGAAACAGCAGAAGAGCCGACTGTCGGCAAACAAGGGTAAATAAAGGAATGAAAGAAAGAAACGGGGAAAGCCCTGTGGACAGCTCCATCAGGATCTGGGCCCCTCTTACTTCTGAGAGCCCTGGGAGCGTCTCAGTCCCCTTCAGAGTTTAGTGGGTCCCCAGCACAAGTTTTAACCTGCTCCCCCTTTGAGCTCCGGGATCCCCACCTGCCCTCAGTGAAGGCCAGAGCCCCGAATGCTGCCAGCCCGCTCCCTGGGGCTGGAAATGCTCCACAGACTGTTCCCTCCCAGGGTGCCCCCCCCCCCCAGAGTAGAGCAGGTCTCTCCCTGTTAGCTCCTGCCTCCAGTCCTGACAGGCCAGTCCAGACTAAAGCAGCAGTTTAACCCCTTCTGTGCCAGCGTGGGGTTTATATAGCCCTTCACAGGCGCCCAGGCCCAGGGAATGGCCCCCTATCAGCCCCAGGCCTGAGGTGGTGGGGAGACCCACTGGCAGCATCGGCCTTGAGGGTGCTGCTCCCACTCCCTCCCCTCCCCCTTCACTGCCTGTCACCGTCACTGCCTGAGGGGTGACCCCAGGAGGTGTGTTTTGTTATCCCTCTCCCTGCCCCCTGGATCCGTTCTGCCCCCTCCGTCACTCACCTCTGTCTCAGGAGACAAGGTGGGTCATGGGGCGCGGGTGATGCTGTGCTGCAGATCCATCATCACTGGAGGGGTGGCAGCCTGGACCCCCCCTTGAAGGTTGCCGGGATGCTGACGTGCCCTGGAGGAGAACGGGGGTTTGGTGGAGACCACAGACCCTTTGTCCCACACTGTGTCCCTGTGAAGCCTGCTCTGCATTGCTGCCAATTGCTGCTGGTGGCGTTGTGCCCGTTAGTCTCTGTAACGCTGTTCCCAGTGACTGGAGAGCCCACGAGCACCAGCCTCAGGCAGACTGGTGAGAAGCAGGGAACAAACCCAAATTGGGTGTGAGGTCTGTATGGAAGATTTCACCAACCAAGTATCCAGTGTAAAACGCTTCAGGCTCTGTAACAGCATTAACATGGAATCACAGACAGTCCCCTTGGGTGATCCCATATATATCACCACGCAGGTGAGCTCACCTTTGTGACACATGGTCCCTTCCTCCAGGGGTTCTCAACCTTTCCTTTCTGAGGCCCCCGCAACCTGCTATAAAAACTCCATGGCCCACCGGTGCCACAGTTACCGGTTTTCTGCATATAAAAGCCAGGGCTGGCGTTAGGGGCAGGAAAGCAGGGCAACTGCCTGCGGCCCCACGCCACAGGGGCCCCCACAAAGCTACATTGCTCAGGCTTTGGCTTCAGCTCAGGTGGTGGGGCTCAGGGCCCTGGATTTCAGCCCCATGCATGGGACTTCAGCTTTCTGCCCTGGGCCTCAGCGAGTCTAATGCCGGCCATGCTTGGCAGCCCCCTGAAAGCTGCTCACGGCCCCCCAGGGGGCCCCAGACCCCTGGTTGAGAACCACTGCCTTACCCCACGAATCACAGCAATGTTCAGGTTACTGCCAGTCCCGAAGGACCAGTCACTTCCTTAGGTCAACTGAAATCTTAGATCTCACAAGACAGACAACACTTGTAGCCAGTCCTGTAATAACCTGTATTAAATTTTATTTAAAACCAGAGTTGTTTACAAAGTTAAGGCAGGTTAAAGCAGAAGCAGACGAGTTACAGTCTTAAATTTCAAAAGGTAACAGAAGCTTCTATTAATAAGCAAGTTCTACATAGCCTGGGTTAGTCCTAAAGAATAAGGAGCTGGGGATCTCTTGCTTATGCCTAGAAACTTTGCCCCCCAGAGTCCAAGCAGCATACAGATAATCAGTTCCTTCTGTATGGGGGTTTTTACCCCCTTCCTGCCATGTGCTCTGAGCTGGCAAACTCAGCCAGAGGGAAGTGAAGAGCACAACAACAGTCTTGTGTCTTCTTTAACATCCCATAATAGTCTATCTGGTGTGGATGACCTTTCCAGCCAGGCAGGGTGTAATGCATTCGGTTGCCAGTCAGCACTTCACCTAGGTAAAGTCTCTCTCCTGTCTGGTGATTTACAGAGGCTCACAATGCAGCTAGTCAGATATTAACCCTGGCAGCAAATTTAGTAAAGTCTAAACCCATTCTTATAATTCATTAATACCTCTTTAATAACCATACTAACAACAGGCGAGTCAGACTGAATCCGAGCGATGCGCTTTGTCCATTGTGTTCAGTTAAGACTTGGGAGCTTTTGCAAGAGCTAACACCTCAATCTGCCAGTGTCACAGGCAGGCTGGGCAGCGGTGGATGGTGTCTCTAGCCTATCTGTTTGCCAGAAGTCTGTTCAACGATTTGAATGGGCGACAGGGGATGGATCACTTGATGGTTTACCTGGTTCTGGTTAGTTCCCTCTGAAGCACCTGGCAACTGGGCCACTGAGCTAGACGGACCATTGGTCTGATGCAGTGGGCAGCTCTTATGTTCACAGTCTGTATGAGGTGAGTATCTACCTCATTTGGGACTCACTGTGGGAGCCACAGAAAGCGATACAAGAGTGTGCTGAATGGCTAAAGAAGGCCCCGTCTCAGAAGTCCCGGAGGTCACGCTTCCAAAGGCTAAAAACTAGGCCCAGCCCATGAAAGGGGGCACTGCCAGGAGAGGACTGTGATAAAGGCTGGAGCATCCAACAACTTAGCTAATTGGATGAGAGTGCCTTGGGGACAGTGAGAGGGAGAAATCCACCAGAGTGACTCCTTTGATTCAGACTCTTCTCTGGCCTTTGCTTTATAGAATCATAGGAACTGGATAGGGACCTCGGAGAAGGATCGTCTAGTAAGAACCTTTTGCTGTACTTTGCAAACTGTGATCATGTCCCCTCTCAGTCTTACATCTTTCTCCAGACTAAACAAACACAATTTTTTCAATCTTCCCTCATTAGGCATCTTGTTCTCTAGAGTTTAGTCATTTTTGTTGCTCTTCTCTGGGACTTTCTCCAATTTGTCCACATTCTTTCCTGAAATGTGGCCCCCAGAACTGGACTCACTACTCCAGTTGAGGCATAATCAGAGCGGGAGTGGAGCGGAAGGGATTACTTCTCGTGTCTGATTTTTGCAACCAGTGTAAGACACTGTTGGACTCATGTAGCCTTGATTTGGGGAGGGTTTAGTAGGGACAGTGGAATTTATCAAACTTAAATTTAAGTTTTATTTAATTAATTAATTTCCTAATTTATTAATTATATTTAATAATAATTACCTATAGATATTAATAATATGGGTCATATGGGCCTCGCCAATATATGGGATCAGAAGATAAAGTTCGTCTTGAATCAGGCTTCACAGAATTTATACAAGGAGATTGGGGGTATATGACAGGAAATTACACTGAGACAAAATTAGTCAATCAAGACCTTTTATTTAAAATCAATAAAACTAGAAGTAAATGTAAAATGTTAAAAGCAGTTTGAGATTACAAAGTTACAAATATCACAGTTCTAAATGCACTCTGCAGCAGTAGGGTGTTGTTCACACCTCTGATAGAGGAAGTTATAAAGAAACTGGTTATGAGTTAAACCCTTTTTAGTCTAGATGTTTAAAGTAAAGCAGAAATAAGAATTATTTCATTCTTACAGCTGTGAAAAGAATTACTACTACGACTTAGTATTGACAGCTTTCGTAGGAGAGAGAGGCATCGAAGTAGGTTGAGACGATAAGGAAATAGATAGGTGTATCGCCTGCCTAATGGTGGATTGTCACCCTTTTTATAGGGAGAAATCCTTCCTCCTATGCCCAAATTTGTCTTTCCCCCATAGAAATGTTAGGTACCTGTTCCCATAGGCTGACCTTTTGTGTGCGTATTAATGACAGATATGTACGTATCTGTGGTGTACGTGTTAGATTTGTGGGCAGAAATTCCCCCCTTTTCACCCTATCTAGGTGAAAGGTTAGCAGACATTCAAAAGGTCCCT